>NW_027189190.1:272926-508559 GCF_040958095.1 Procambarus clarkii
CAGAGCCCTGTGGGTCTCCACTGGTGACTTCAAGCCAATCAGAGGTCTCACCCCTTACTGTAACTCTCTGCTTCCTATTGCTTAGGTACTCCCTTATCCACTGGAGCACCTTACCAGCTACACTTGCCTGTCTCTCCAGCTTATGTACCAGCCTCTTATGCGGTACTGTGTCTAAGGCTTTCCGACAATCCAAGAAAATGCAATCCACCCAGCCCTCTCTTTCTTGTTTAATCTGTGTCACCTGATCGTAGAATTCTATCAAGCCTGTAAGGCAAGATTTACCCTCCCTGAATCCATGTTGGCGATTTGTCACGAAGTTCCTTCTCTCCAGATGTGTTACCAGGTTTTTTCTCACGATCTTCTCCATCACCTTGCATGGTATACAAGTCAAGGACACTGGCCTGTAGTTCAGTGCCTCTTGCCTGTCGCCCTTTTTGTATATTGGGTTCCACATTCGCCGTCTTCCATATTTCTGGTAGGTCTCCCATCTCCATTGACTTACTATACACTATGGAGAGTGGCAAGCAAAGTGCCTCTGTACAGTCTTTCAGTATCCATGGTGAGATCCCGTCTGGACCAACAGCCTTTCTAACATCCAGATCCAGCAGGTGTCTCTTGACCTCCTCTCTTGTAATTTCCAAGTCTTCCAAGGCCGCCTGGTTTACCTCCCTTTCTCCTATAACAGTGACCTCACCTTGTTCTATTGTGAAGACCTCCTGGAACCTGTTCTTGAGTTCTTCACACACCTCTTTGTCATTCTCTGTATACCTGTCCTAGCCCGTTCTAAGTTTCAATACCTGTTCTTTCACTGTTGTTTTCCTTCTGATGTGACCGTGGAGTAGCTTTGGTTCGGTCTTGGCTTAGTTTGCTATATCATTTTCAAAACTTTTCTCTGCTTCTCTTCTCACCCTGACGTACTCATTCCTGGTTCTCTGGTATCTCTCTCTGCTTTCTGGTGTTCTGTTATTCCGGAAGTTCCTCCACGCCCTTTTGTTCAGTTTCTTTGCTTCCATACATGCCCTATTATACCATGGATTCTTCTGTTGTTTCTCAGATTTTTTCCTTTGGGCCGGGATGAACCTGTTTACTGCCTCCTGACACTTTTGGGTAACATAGTCCATCATACCCTGTACAGACTTATCTCTGAGGTCTGTGTCCCAAGGTATTTCACTTAGGAAACTTCTCATCTGTTCATAATTCCCCTTTCGGTATGCCAGCCTTTTGATTCCTAGTTCTTTTTTGGGGGAGATAATTCCTAGCTCTACCAGGTACTCAAAGTTCAATATACTGTGGTCACTCATTCCTAAGGGCGCTTCCATCTTAACTTCCCTTATATCCCACTCATTTAGGGTAAATATCAGATCAAGCATTGCTGGTTCATCCTCTCCTCTCATTCTTGTTGGATCCTTGATGTGCTGGCTTAGAAAGTTTCTTGTTGCCACGTCCAGCAGCTTAGCTCTCCATGTTTCTGGTCCTCCATGCGGGTCTCTGTTCTTCCAATCTATCTTCCCATGGTTGAAGTCTCCCATAATTAGGTCCAGATCCATTCCTGCTAGCAACAGAAGCTGCTCTTTCTATTATGTTAATGGTGGCCATGTTGTTTCTATCATATTCCCGTCTAGGTCTTGTCATTTGGTGGTGGATTATATATGACTGCGACTATAATTTTTTTCCCTCCATTTGTTATGGTACCTGCTATGTAGTCACTGAAACCTTCACAGCCCTGAGTAACCATCTCCTCAAAATCCCAGCCTTTTCTTACCAGCAGAGCTACACCACCACCACCTCTTCCTTCCCTCTCTTTCCTCATAACATAATAGTCCTGTGGAAACACTGCGTTTGTTATCGTTTTCGTTAGCTTTGTTTCTGTGAGGGCTATTATGTCTGGGTTTTCCTCTAGTACCCGTTCTCCAAGCTCGTTTGCTTTATTTGTAATTCCATGTATGTTAGTGTACATTGCTTTGAGGCTCACTTTCTTCTGTCCCTTCTCAATTCGCCTCCTTGGTGAGTGTTCTGCTGGTGGGGAAAGCTGTTCCATGGGTGTGAGGACCTGTGAGGTGGATAACAGGGTCTCAGAGGATACTGGGATGAGGGGCGGGGGATCCAGTGAATGGGGAGGGACAGGGAGGGTATGGGGTGAAAGGGGAGGTAGGACGGGAAGGAAAGGGGGGGAGGGAGGGTGTGTGTGTGTGTGTGTGTGTGTGTGTGTGTGTGTGTGTGTGTGTGTGTGTGTGTGTGTGTGGCTCAATAAGTCTCTCATACTTTCTTTATGCTTATGTTCTTATGAAAATAGGGCAGGAAACTTAACAGCCTATCCATATCAACAAGGAACATTTTTTTTATTAATACATTAGGTACATCTGCATTTGTGCAGCCGCCCTAGACTATATGAAGCGGAGTACAGTGTCAAAAAGCTAGCTACGTGATGCTAAAAAATCCCCATCACACAGGATGGTTAGTCATACAGAGGCATATGATTAGTAGTCAGCTCTGACAGACGATGGATTTGTTATGTGGATATCATGAGCACAAGAGTAAATAAGGCAGCAATGATACTAAAAGTCCCCATCTCGCAGGATGCTTAGTCATACAGGGCCATATGTTTACTAGCCTGCACTGGCAAATTTTGGGTGTAATATGAGGATATCTTCAAGAACACGAGAGTCAGTAAAGTAATTGCAAAGCTCCATGTATCTCATGAAAACTGGTCTGAAAGGTCTAATAACTGAGCATTCGGTGATGTAGTGTGGGAGATCATGCCGCAGTTCCTGCTCACAGATTTTGCACCTGGAGTGCTCAGGACTGGGAGATCCGTCACCTGTAGCCATCTGCCATAAGTCTCAAATTCTCGCTAATTCATCTACTAAATACTCTGTTTAAGAATGAAAATCACTTCACAACCGACTCATAACTGATGTTCGAACGATGCTGGAACATGACATCGGTGATGGCCTTACAACATTGTGAAACTCGTAGTAATATACATTTACATCACGTAATAATGATCATCAATAATTGAGGCATGTTGATGATGAAAAGAGATTAATGAGAACATCTGGAAGTCATGAAGAGTTGGGATTCCAAGCCCCAAAAGCAACTGCTTAAATGAACTGAATAATGCAAATCAGATACTGAGATTTATTTCAAGAAGCGGAAGTAATATATCTCCTGGTCGAGGAAGTAATTTGTAAACCAAAATGTGTTCTGCGTTTTCTGGTGTACATAGGCTGAGAGTTTAGTTATGTACTTCTCAAAGTTCAGGACTTATGTATACTTCCTGATTGGACATTTAAGGTATTGTGATGGCCTTCTAGACCAGCCCACTAATCCTAAACATATAATTTACAGAATTATATGCAACGTGAGATGGACTTTATGTTTCAGTCTCTACACACTAGCTAAAAGTTGACTTTCGCTTTGCAAGGTATAAAGGTTCGGGTATAAAGTGTACTGATTGCCAAAAAAATATTTTGGTTGTCAAATAATCATGAACAATACCTGAACACCTAATCAAACCTACCCCACACCTTATTATATCGAGAACATTAAAATGTAATATTAATCTATATGTCAGAGAAATCCTATTTTTAATTCACAATAACTTAAAATGATGAATACCGAAACTCAGCATGAAAGTGGAAGACTCTGACATTTTCTTTATGAATGATACTCAAACACCTGTAAATTTAACTGATATCAACACGAGCGTGGCAGATTTTGAAAGAGAAATTGACAATATGCCCATGCACTCAGCCCCGGGTCCAGACTCATGGAATTCAATATTTATAAAGAAATGCAAAGTGCCAGTAGCACAGGCACTCAGTATAGTGTGGAGGAAGAGCTTGGACACAGGGGAGATACCAGATGCGCTTAAAGCAGCAGACATTGCCCCTCTACACGAGGGTGGTAGCAAAGCATTGGCAAAGAATTATTGACCAGTTGCACTAACGTCCCACATAATAAAAGTATTTGAGAGAGTGATCAGGAGTCAGGTCACTAGATTCATGGAAACCAATGACCTCCAAAATCCAGGCCAACATGGATTTAGAGCAGGATGATCATGCCTCTCACAGCTACTTGACCACTATGACAAAATCACTGAGACATTAGAGGAAAACCATAATGCAGATGTCGTATACACAGATTTTGCAAAGACATTCGACAAATGTGACCATGGAGTGATTGCACACAAAATGAGGTCAATAGGTATAACTGGTAAAGTAGGACGCTGGATACTCAATTTCCTGTCGAACAGACCACAAAGAGTAACAGTCAATCAAGTAAAATCGAGTCCGAGCGCAGTTAAAAGCTCTGTACCTCAAGGTACAGTCCTTGCACCACTGCTGTTCCTTATTCTCATATCAGATATAGACAAAAACACAAGTCACAGCTTCGTGTCATCCTTTGCAGATGATACAAAAATCAGCATGAAAATTACCTCTGCTAAAGACATTGATAAACTACAAACAGATATTAACAAAGTTTTCGATTGGGCAGCAAATAATAACATGATGTTTAACGGTGATAAATTCCAGGTACTCAGATACGGCAAAAATGAGGATCTTAAACATAATACAGAGTACAAAACACAGTCGAATCTGCCCATAGTAGGAAAACAGCATGTCAAGGATTTGGGAATAATGATGTCCGACGACCTAAAATTTAGGGAGCATAACCAAGCAAGTATAGCGTCAGCCAGAAAAATGATAGGATGGATTACGAGAACCTTCAAGTCCAGAGATCCCATCACAATGGTTGTACTCTTCAAATCACTTGTGTTGTCCCGTCTTGAGTACTGCTCAGTACTCACTTCCCCCTTCAGAGCAGGAGAGATTGCTGAAATTGAGGGAATACAGAAAACATATACGGCACGCATAGACGAGATAAAGCACCTAAATTATTGGAATCGTCTCAAAGCTCTCCAAATGTACTCACTAGAAAGGAGACGAGAGAGATACCAGTTAATATACACATGGAAAATACTGGAAGGCCAGGTCCCAAATCTACACAGTAAAATAACAACGTACTGGAGTGAACGTCATGGAAGAAAATGCAGAATAGAACCAGTGAAGAGCAGAGGTGCCATAGGCACAATCAGAGAACACTGTATGAACATCAGTGGTCGACGGTTGCTCAACGTCCTACCAGCGAGCATCAGAAATATTACAGGAACAACCGTGGACATCTTCAAGAGGAAACTAGATTGTTTCCTTCAAGGAGTGCCGGACCAACCGGGCTGTGGTGGGTATGTGGGCCTGCGGGCCGCTCCAAGCAACAGCCTGGTGGACCAAACTCTCACAAGTCAAGTCTGGCCTCGGGCCGCGCTTGGACAGTAGAAGAACTCCCAGAACCCCATCAACCAGGTATCAACCAGATGAATGCGTCTGGGGAAAAGGCAGCCACTTGAACGAGCTTTGCCTGAGAACAGGTTCTGAAGAAGGACGAGCTGGGAAAAGATATCCCATGTGCTCACGGATACTGTGTTGAAGGTCGGGTGACGTATTCTTCACGTGACTAGCGTGACAGCTACAATATGATCATTTTGTGTTGTTATATGGTAAACAACACAAGATCTTAGATTAAACGGTGAAGGATCTTTAATTTTTAAGCAGTTTCACATTTAATAATTATTGCGTGGGTCACAAACAAAGATAATTTTGGAGTTATTTTGAATGACTAAGAACATTACGAAGTTCCTGTTCAATATAATAGATAACAGAACCAAAATATGAAAATTTGTCATGATAAAAATCTTTAGGGACTAGGAATTTTAATGTTGATAAAAATTAAGTATTTAAGAATTTCCTCAAAATCCTGTAAAATACTTTACTTGAAAGAGGATTTGATTCATGAACTTTTGCATATATTTATGTTATGAAATTTGTAATCAGAACGAAGATTGAAACCTGTCTTTAATAAATTGCGAATTGCATTGAAACTTAAGGGCTAAGAACAGACATTCAGCTAATGTAAACCTAATCCAGTGAATGTTATTTTAGAATACTCAGAAGCCGAAAATACAAAAAGTATTATAATAAATGAATCATGAAATTAAGGTCAAATAAAAACTAGCATTTCTTAACATTAATTGATTTTGTTTAATGTTTCTATTGATGTTTGTAGTAAACCTACATTCACGGGGTAGTTATCTAAGTTCCGTTCAGCTGGTTGAAGCATTTACCTATGAATTGAGAGAGGCAAGAGTCGGCAGCTGTGAACCCATGTGAGAGTATGTTGGGCATGTTGTGCATGAAAGCATGCTGGGCCTGTGTGTGAAAGTATGTTGGTCAGTTTGTGTGTATGAGTATGTTGGGCATGTTGTGTGTGAGAGCATGTTGAGTGTTAGAGAATGTTGGGTATGTTATATATGAGAGCAGATTCTACCAGACGGCGACTGAGAAGCGTAGACGCAGGAAAGATTACCTTTAGAGGCCGTTCTCTTAATATCCATTAAGAGAACGGCCGGTTTCGTCAAAGAATTAGTGAGAAAAAGAGGAACAGAAAAAAAAGAAAAATCACATCATCCCATATTTTCCCATCTTTCACCTCGTATTATCACCACAATAACTTTCACAATAACTCACCGAAACCTCGCCACTTTCTTCAATTAGATTTGTGGGTTTGGTGCGAAATTTTCAGCACGTTATTGTGACTTGTGTTCTGCATCACTTGACTGTCTCAAACGAAGGTCAGATATGTACAGTAAGGGAGTTTAGGTGGATATCAACCCGTCCTCATGATAGGATAGCACTTTATGTAACTGTGATATCATACATATATCGATGTGATGGACGAATATAGAGTAGAACTTGGTACAATGCAATTTATAGAGACCAGGAAAAATATTAAGCTAAAATACAAACTTATTTTAGTATTCCTAGGCCAAATATACCACATATGTATTATATTAGGCCTCAGAGATCGTGTACTAGGCCTGGGAGGGAATGATTATGTTAGGTTAGGTTTCATTTGCAGCATAAACAGAAAAACTTTTCCGGTTTGTCCAAATTTAATAATACAAACATCTAGTTCTATTGGTCCATCACCTCCATATTTATACGATCAACGACATCGTTACTCTACTACTCATCACTACTCATCGTTACTCATCATCAAGTTTATTTTAGGAGGACTGGCTGGTGTATACATATATAGGAACTATCTCGAATGACTCTGTGTCGTTTGCTGAGTTTTTATATTGATAAGTATTCACCTAGTAGTACTCATCTAGTTGTGCTTGCAGGGGTTGATCTTTGACTCTCTGGTCGCGCCTCTCAACTGTCAATCAACTGGTGTTCAGGTTCCTGAAGCTAGCTACATTTGAAGCTGTTTATAGAGTCTGCCTCCGCCACATCACTTCCTTGTGCATTCCATATAGTAACTACACTGTTAACTTGTTAAGTCTTGTCTCATTCACGTTCCGTCCTTCCTTTTTGTTGTTTGCGTTCATAGTCATTCCTCTGTTGGTAGTAACTCTTTTATATTTGATGTTTTCGAAGTTGTAATCATTTTTAAAGCTCCGACATTGTTTGACAACTTCACGTCCAATTCATGACTCCCTTTACCAATGACCATCATACCTTTGATTTTATGTATCCATTTTCTACTTATGTTAAAATAATATAGGTTTAGTTCTGTTAGTTTCAGGTTGCAAGAAAGATTTTTCATGCTAGTGATTATTATCCAAGGCTAAAAGTACTCCATAATATTTATTTCGCGCCTGTAATATGGTTACCAAAAATTAACCCCAGTAGCGTAAATTGAGACTACGACTGTGCACACCATCTTCCCAGGTGGCTCTATGAGAGCCACCTGAGCAGATGGTGCTCGCACTTGTAGTTGCAAAGCGTTTGGGGGGAATTTTCCCGGAAGTTGTGGCGTGTCAGACGCGTGTGAGCGTCCGGTGTTTGTGTATGCGGTCAGGAAAGATGGGGGTCATGTTGTTGGGGGTATGAGAGTATGTGGGGTATGTGGTAGAGTAAGAAATACGAGGATATGAGTGGAATATGAGGATAATAGTAAATGAATATGTATGTGTGTTTGCCGTAGACTTAATCCTGTGTGTAGATAATAGTTTTGATTAAAGATGATAGTAAGTAAAGCTAAGTAGAGGCTGAGTGTAGGTGTGAGGGGTCCCAACATAGGCGGATATGTTGTTTGGGGTGGGGAAGGCCTGAGGGAGGGGTGAGGGAAGGGTGAGGGGAGCTTCCCCTTGGATGGAGAGTGTTTAGGGCCATTTGTGGTTGTGTGGTTTTCTTTGAGTTATGCACACAGCCAGAAGTGAGAAGAGGGTAGGAGAGAGCAGAGTCCAGGAGGAGATGAGAGCTGCAGCAGGAGGGATGTAGTCCATTTAGCCTTAATCATTTTCAAGTCTATTTAGTGTGGAGAAAGAGAGAGCAGACACTCTTAAGTTGTGAATCAGATGAGGCATCAGTTGGTGGAGAAGGTCTGTTTTATGTGACAGACCTGGACGAATGTGGTCCATTACCCTTAAGCGTTTTTCAAAGTCCGCAGAGGAATGTGTGTGTATGTGTGTACTGCCCACGGGTCAGAGGGTAACTGAAGAGCATTTCCAAGTAGTTGGTGTGGTCATATCTTACACGTGCCATCCCCCTCTCACAGGGGGAGTGACGGTAATGGGGTGTACCAGCTCTCTCACTCTCCCTCTCTCTCTCTCTCTACATTATATGCGGGGTTACACTGTGTATCAAGAACTACCTCCGTGATGCTAAACAATACAATCACACAATCCTCCTATGGGCAGTAAAGGCTTGCAGAGAGGCATAAAAGAGTCCAGGACTGAACCCCACAATTCATTTTTAGCTAAGCAAGTTACAATCATGACGAGCTAGTTAAAAAATTCAATATAAGTCAACACATCGTCACGGGAGACGCGATCTCTACCTACAATTTGTTCTTGTTAACTGTGATCACAACATCTGCTGCCCAAATAAATATCATTTAAATGTATGCGTGTCTACTCAATCTCCATCACCTCTCCTTCCTACACCAATTACTGCTGTGCAGACCTTGTAACACACAACGGCGTTACCATAGCAAGACAATGTCACAGAATGTTCAAGACTCCTGAATGAGTGAAACATCAATCCGTCTCGTTAGGGTCTAACCTTCATGGTGGTTTGAGGCGTAGTGAGATGGACGAGGTACTGGGATGACCTTACCCTCTCCCCATCCACCCCCACCAAACCCCAACCCCCCTCCCACCCCCCCTTCCAAGCCCAAACCATCAAGCATCACTTCACCCTTCCCAGACTGGATGTTCTATGCAAAGCCTTTAGTAGTAGTATTATTTCCTGTTCATATATAGAGTAGTGATCCAGTTCACAAACACACAGATGCTATCCCATTCCATACATGCTCACCAGAGGAGATACCACGCTGGAAGACAGAAGAGTTTGGGGAGATGTGATCACTACCTACAAACTCTAATATTTTTTTTTGTTAACTGTGTGATCACAACATATACCTCACGAATGTTAGTCTTGATATTATTATTATTATTATTATTATTATTAATATTATTATTATTATTATTATTATTATTATTATTATTATTATTATTATTATTATTATTATTATTATTATTATTATTATTATTATTATTATATTTTAAAACCATCCCTCAGTAACTCAGTAAGTCAAACAGCAACAGCAACAATGGACTGAAGACTCTAGTATATTATGGAATTGATTGCTTCTCTCTCGAGTTGAGTCATTAGTGAAATACCCGGTTTCAATTTGGTAGGACATAGCATCTATAGTTTCGTCAGGCTGACCTTATGCCATTAGCACTGTATGACAGTTTAGTTAGTTTAGTTCATTTATTATGCACCCCATACCCATCTTGCGGGTGGTATTGGAAAGGGTTACAGAGGCACATAATGGGCTCAGGGACTGAACCCCTCAATTCATTTAGTTAAGCAAGTTAAAATCTTGATCAGCTAGTTACAAAATTCAATATAAGTCGGCCCATCGACAATGGGTTCGAGACCGACCACAAGTACAGTTTCTAAATTAAGCACTGTCAATTTCACTTTGCCTCAGATCTACGGGATCTTGTTGAAGATTTAGTTTTAACAAAAAGTGAAACACGAGATCATGAACTAATAGGGTTGAGATAGGAGGAAAGGCTTTGCGAAAGATAAAAGAGCTGAGGAGACATGTTCGCTACCTCCATTTCTTCATGTGAGTTCATTTTAGTTTAAAGTTTTCCATCTTAAATTAAATACTACTATCATCATCCATGTCAGCAATTACTATTCGTATCATCAACCTCCTTTCAGTCATCAAAGAAGCAGAGGTGCCGCATAAACCACTAAAGATTTGATGTATGCAAGGTACATCATTTTGACAATTCTGTCACCGACCAGCCTTAGCGAGATGACTGTGCGATGACTCTGGCGATTACGACAAGGTGAAGAAGGTAGTGCTCATGGCGTACCAATTGGTACCTGAGGCGTACAGGCAGAAGTTCAGGAACCTGAAAAAGACCTCGGAGCACACTTTCACCGAATTCGCCACCATCAAGGAGCGACTTTTCCAGGAATGGTGTACCTCTCGGAAGGTGGAGACCAAAGAAGACCTCGAGCAGCTCATACTGTTAGAGGACTTCAAAGACTGTCTGTCTGGAGACCTGAAGACGTACTTAGAAGAGCAGCAGGTGGAGACCTTGAGTGCGGCAGCCACCATGGCTGAAGAGTACATCCTGACGCATAGGCCTTCTGCTAAGTACGTCCCGAGGAATTACTCACGCCGGTTTGACAAACCTCGTCAGGAAGAGGAGAGACCCGTCCCACAAAGCGCTAAGAAGACGCCCCCAAGTAGCCCTCGAAGGACCAGTCCTAGCAGTCCGAAACACCGGAGTCCGAGGAGGAATATGGTGTGTTGGACTTGTGGGCAGAAAGGGCATGTAGCTGCTATGTGCCGAGGCAGAAGAGGTAGCGGCGCTCGTAGGGAGGTGATGTTGATGAGCTGTGTGACACTACCAGCAGGAAGCCAGTCTACGACTACGCAGGAAGAACCAAGATTGTTTTCCCCTCACACTTCAAACGGGTATGTAATGAGTGATCATACTGGTAGATCAGTTGTAGTGCTCAGAGATAGTGGAGCAGCCCAGTCCCTGATCGTGAGAAACTCGTTACCCGAGGGAGTGAGTGTGGATGGGAGACAAAAGGTTGTCCTGGTTGGGTTTCCTAGGACGCGGTACGTCGCCCCCTTAGTGCCGATACATCTCGACTCGCCTTACTTCAGCGGCACAGGTGCGTTGGCAGTAGTCGATACCCTCCCTATAGCTGGGATTGACGTAATACTAGCCAATGACTTGGTGACAGATTGGAGCACCAATCATCCCAAGATTGTGGACGAGTCAGCCGGAACAGCAAGGTCTCAGGTAATAGCAGGCAGTGGTAATGTCCAGTTATTACAGACAGACCCGGAATTAGATAAGATGTTTAATCCTTCCTCTCACCCGCAGATCGACAGCATTATAGCAGAGTCTCCTGATTCTTCTCCCGATAAGGAACATGAAGTTACGATGGCAGAAGAGACTGAGCATGAAGAGAGGCCTCGTGTGCAAGCACCCACGGATACCAAAGAGTCTGGAGGGAAGGCATCTGAGTACTTGCGGTATGGCAAGGTACAGCGTTTATTGAACCGGCCAGAGATTACCCAGACGTCGGAGGTATGTGTGAAGGTTATAGCGCCCTCTTCAGTCCAAACCAGGCTAATGGTTATAGCCGGTTATGGACATTACAGGCTCAGGAAGCTTGTCCCTCAGTTGGCCATATGTTTCTTAGCAGTATTTTGTCTCCTTTTCGTGTGTGTTCTCAGTGAGGACCAGTGGACGACCCGACAGATGATGGCTCCCTTAAACATCGCGAAGAGATCCCAGGGATTGGAGATTTGCACTGCGAGTGTTGCAGTCAAAGGAGGGACCTGGGAGGTGATGATAGATACAGGAGGTACGAGAGATGATATTATGAGTGACTATTTCCGACAGGTTGACACCGCCTGCATGATTGCTGAGCCTGGATGCTGCATTATGCGGAACGTTGGTCGACCTAACGGTGGCAGAGCGAATGCCATCCTTGATGTACGAGCAGCCCTGTTGGAACTGGGTGTGAGCCTAGTAGAGGAGTATGCTGTGAGTACTGATTTAACTATCGCTGTCACTCTAAATCATCAGACCCCTGTATTCCAGGTTCCCGTCTCCCTGAAGGACTACCGGAACGGTACCAGAAATACCGTCTGTAACCAGCCATCATCGGTGCCACGACACAGGGAAGTGTCGAGTCGTCCCAGATCGCGTCGATATCAATCCTTACTCGAGGCACGTGAGAATATGCCCCTGATTGACGTAGTAGTGGAGGTGTGGAAAAATAACGTCAGGCAGGTCATTCTCTTCCATCTTCAAGTTTCCTTTGTGCCAGGGTTTCTCCGTAGGACAGTTCTGTGGACAAGACAGCCTCGCCACTCCAGTTTACAGTGTACATGAGTCCATTTGGAGTTGTATCCCCGTACTAATTTGGTTTGTGTTTTTCTTTATAGAACCCCAAACCAAATTCCTTTTGGTGGGGAGGTGTTACGGACCCGAGTCCAGCGTCCGAGCCCGGAGCAGTGACTACCACGCCATCTGTGGGTCGGCTCCCGAAACCCCCTTCAAATGGACGACGCCATCTAGTGAGGACGAAATATACTGGCCACAAGGGCTAGTTTCCCGTCCTGATCAGCTCATAACACAGCCACTGCTGACCTCTGGTGAGGTGGAGCTTAGACAGCAACGCCATCTATGGAGTGGATAGGTGGGCATTTGTGTCTAAGCCTGTAAGTGAGGTGCCCTAGAGTGTCCCTATTACTGATGACGTGTCCGATTACAGAGTCGACCTGGGACTGCTGTAATGGAAGTTGGATCAGTCTACCCAAGGCAGCCGTAGAACCTCCACGCATTTGCCGCGGAAACTGTGAGCCCCCCCCCCCCCCCGGATGAACACTGTTGTGTTAGCCTGCCTGTGAGGTGGCAGATCCAGGGATTGTCGTACCCGGGGCTGACTAGTGGAGAAGACTAACCACTGGGGGTGCTGTGGTGAGGAGAGTGATCTGTGGGATCACACGAGGCTCCTGCCTAGGGCTCGCTACCCTAGTATCGGTCGTGGAGTGGCCTAACCAGTGGAACTGATTGGAACCTGCCAGCTACAGGCTGGATTTGTGGTTGACGGCCTCCACGACGATGCCCCCAGTGGAGCTGTGATTTGGCTGGCCTGTGGCCAGGGTAGCCTCGAGAGAATCGAAGGATTCATCGTGAGGCCACAAGAGGACCAAGGGCTAAGCATCGTTGAGCACCGTGGAACACTCTACGTCTTCAGAGGAAGACCATATTGTACATAATAGTGTTTATACCTCCCCGTGTGATAATTTATATATTATTTATGGTGACGGTGATAATTATATATTTATGTTTTTGCATTTGTCTCCCTTCCCCTTTAATTTACTTGCGTTACGGAACACACCCCTTGAAAGCCACTACTAACTTGGGACCGGATACCCAACTCTATTAACATCAGAGAAAGAACCCAGTTGCGACCCTAGAGGGCCATAACAAGCAGATAAAGAGGAGATCGACTACCTAAATTGTGCTAAGTCGGCTGACACTTACAGCCTCATCCACCGGCTGACACCAGAACCACCTTCCAGTAAGAAGTCTTGGTACAGTTACGAGAAAGTGAGTACCGATCAAGGGAGCTCGCAATTGTACTGTAAGTATTGTAGACTCTATGGACATACCCCATAGATAAATGTGGTAAGTCTCAATACAAAGGTAATACTGAATCCACTAAACCCAAACAGACTCCTCCTAAGTCCGGTAAGCCTGTGATGAATGTTGGTGTTCATGTTAATGATCTTTCTCTCTTCAGTAAACACCTGTATCCTGGAACTGTTTCTACCAACGGTTCAGATCCGGAGGGATGTTTCAAACTGAAGATCTTGAGGGGCACAGCGGCTCTTCAATCAATCATTTTGAAATCAGCTGTGCCCAATATCGCCTACACCTCGTAGGCGTAGGGGCCTCGTAGCCTGGTGGATAGCGCGCAGGACTCGTAATTCTGTGGCGCGGGTTCGATTCCCGCACGAGGCAGAAACAAATGAGCAAAGTTTCTTTCACCCTGAATGCCCCTGTTACCTAGCAGTAAATAGGTACCTGGGAGTTAGTCAGCTGTCACGGGCTGCTTCCTGGGGGTGGAGGCCTGGTCGAGGACCGGGCCGCGGGGACACTAAAAAAAAAAAGCCCCGAAACCATCTCAAGAGATACACCGGGGAAACCATCTTCATCACTGACCTCACTGCTACCACTCCTTATCCACTCGCCAGAGTCCACCTGGATTGTTCCTTCGTGACCGGTGAAGTCCAAGTCGCCATCAGGGAAAAGCCTTTTCCCATGTCTGGAGTGCAACTTCTCCTGGGCAACGACTTGGCAGAAGACCTGCAACCGACCAACCTGATCGTCATGGACAAACCCCAGGTGTGTACCTCTGTAATGGATAATCCCATCTTTGAGTATGTTCCAGCAAAGGTTCAAGAGAGTGATGAAGTTTCTCCTCCGGTTTTGGTGACCACCCGTGCACAAGCTGCACGACCACAGCCAGCTAACACTACTGCTACTGCTGTCCCTCAAGACCCTCAGAAACTACCCCCGAATCTTACCACGTTGGAGATCCGTAAGTTACAGAGGGAAGATCTTACCTTGACACCATTATTCTTCCAGGCTGAGACTCAACCTGACAGTACTCCTGGGTCCTTCCTAGAGAACGAGTTGCTCTACCGCAGGTACAGACCCAGTAAACTAAAGGAGGAGGACGATTGGGCCAACGTCGAACAACTAGTGATTCCTGCCAGCCTGCGGCCCACTATTCTAGGAGTCTGAAGAGACAACTAACACAACACCTATACCCCCTATTAGACTATTTTACAGGAACTTCTTTTCCACAGCTCATAAAACGGAGGAAAGGGTCCTGAAAGATATTGTTAATAGAAACGTAATCCCTACAGACAAAAATCAGAAGATACAACTGACGATTTACTATAAAACCAAGAAAACGGCCAGCCTACTCATGAGAAACTCTCCAGACACAAAGCAGAACGCTTTAAAAGAGACCAACGTCGTCTATGCCTTCAAATGCCCTCTTGGGGACTGTAAGCCTAAAAAACTCAGTATATAGGCAAGACAACAACATCTCTTTCCAGGTGTTTAACGATGCATAAGCAACAGGGCTCCATTAAGGAACATATAGCCTCTTCTCACAACCAAACCATCACCAGAGAAATCTTAGCAAACAACACAGAAATCATCGATAGATACAGCGATAGCAGGCGGCTCGACGTCTGCGAGGCACTACACATCAAGAAGTCAACACCAGCAATCAACAGCCAATTAATGCACAACTATATTCTACCTACTTCAAGACTCCGCTGCAATATAGAAACATCAAGAAATATGGGCCAATAGGCCCTCTGCAAATACTTCCATTCTTACCTTCAATACCCATTGTTTCGTGTTCTGGCTTGTGTTGAAAATTTGTTTTCACCTCATCCAAAACTGTTGCAACATATCACCTCACCCAAATGCAGGTATAAAAAATCGAAGATGTTTAAGCTCTATTCAGTTATAAGTTGTGTGTGTGTGTAAATTAAAGTCTTTGAAAATGTAATAAGTTTTACGAAACGCGCTCAAGTGTCGCGTCAGACTAGAAATAAAAATGAATTTTGGAGAATTGATTTTCCATTTACCATCAACAGTGAAAAGAAACATAAGAAAGATCGAGAAAATTCGTGTTAGAATTATTAATCTTACTTTTTCGGTCATATTTAATAATATATGTCTACAGGAAAGACTGCGACCAAAATATCAATATATATATATATATATATATATATATATATATATATATATATATATATATATATATATATATATATATATATAAAATATATATATATATATATATTATATACATATATATATATATATATATATACATATATATATACATATATATATTTATATATATAATATACATATATATATATATATATAAAATTAGATTTTAAAAACGCTTTCAACTCGGTCAAAAGGGAAGCAATCCTCACTGCAGTCCAGGAACATTGCCCAAGCATTCTCCCGTTTGTGTCAGCAGGCTACAGCAAAGACTCAACCCTCCTGTTTGGCAAACATGAAGTCACCTCAGCAGAGGGAATTCAACAGGGTGACCCACTTGCACCGTTCCTCTTTTGCATAGCGGTTCGAGAAATTACAACCAGACTGTCCAGCGAGCTCAACATCTGGTTCCTGGATGACGGCACTCTGGCAGGCACACAAGATTCCCTGCTAGAAGACTTACAGCTGGTGAAGACACGGGGGGAGTCCATGGGTCTCGTTCTTAGCCCCTCCAAGTGCGAAATTATTGCATCTAGTGAAGTAATCATTAGAGCAGTGAAATCAGTTCTACCAGAAGCCTCAGTCGTTAAACCTACCGACAGCACACTACTCGGAGCACCTCTGGGCCACAATGCCATTGCTGCAGTCCTTGACGAAAAGTTTAGAGACCTAAAGAGGATGGAAGAGAGAATTGGGGACTTGGACTCCCACGATGCCCTCTACCTTCTCACAAAGTGCCTTACCCTGCCCAGGCTAACATACTTCTTAAGGTGTGCACCAACTTTTGGCAACCCACTTCTAAATCAATATGATGAGCTCCTCAGGTCAATATTCAGGAAGGCGCTCAACCTAGATTTAGATGACAGTCAGTGGGACCAAGCAACACTACCAGTGAGATTTGGAGGGATAGGCATACGAAAGGCAACTGAGGTAGCACTTCCAGCATTCTTATCCTCATGTACAGCAGCCAACGAATTGGTAGGGCAGATCCTACCAGAGCGTATGAGAGAGACAGCGGGAACTCGTGATCAAACGTTCATCGAAGCAGCCAGACAATGGGACACCATTGCACACCCTCAACCCCGACCACAAGTCCCAAAAGACCACAAGCAGGCCCACTGGGATAGCCCCATAATGGAAAAGACTGTCACAGCAATGATTGACAACGCTGATGCTGAAAACAAAGCCCGCCTCCTAGCGGTAACAGCACCCCACGCCGGGGATTTTTTATTTGCTGTGCCCAATGCAGCCCTGGGAACTCGCCTCAGTCATGACGCTCTCCGCATTGGAGTTGCCCTTCGCATTGCCGCCCCCATCCTCACCGAACATAGGTGCATCTGCGGAACTGCGATGGCAGACCAATATGGTCGTCATGGTCTGGTATGTCGTAAATCACAGGGTAAAATTGCAAGACATGAAGAAGTCAACGACATCATCAAGAGGAGCCTCGCCACAGCCCGCTGCCCGGCACAAAGAGAACCACACTTATCCAGACCTAACGACCCTCAGAAGCGCCCTGATGGGGTCACCTTGCTACCTTGGAAGGATGGTAAGCAAGTGGTATGGGACTACACGTGCGCTGCCACACTGGCCAGTACCTACCTCCACTACAGCACACGTGAAAGCGGTGGTGCTGCTTCTTTCAGGGAATCGCAGAAAATTATTAAATACAGAGGTCTAGCACACTGCTACAGCTTTGTTCCGATCGGCTCGGAGACCCTCGGTTCGTGGGGAAAATGTGCATTGAAGTTCCTGAAGGAATTGGGGGACAAATTGATCAGCGCTACAAAAGACCAGAGAGCAAAAAGTTTCTTGTTCCAGCGCCTCAGTGTTGCGATTCAGAGAGGAAATGCCTGTTGCGTCTTGGGCACTAGTCCAACTTCAGAGGAATTCGAAGAAGTGTTTGACTTGCAACAATGATCGAACCCGTCTGTGACATTCATCAATGTTTCCCATTGTTGTGTTCTTCAAGAGATCCATAACCTTTAAGCACCTTTTTGCATTATTATTTTTGTATCAACCCATGTATATCTTGTAACCATCAAATGCATAATAAAGCACAAAAAATATTCAAGGAAGGGGGTGGTAGGAGAAAAGCACACAGAAACTGTATTGGAGGGGATCTAAACATTCCCTCTAATGCGTTATGCGTGGTTTCCTCCGAGGCTATGGGTCCCCCTTCTTCCAGCTAGAGGTGGTACTCCCTTCTATATATATATATATATATATATATATATATATATATATATATATATATATATATATATATATATATATATATATATGTGTATATATATTCAGTAATTTTTGTATCATTAAATTCACAATTACATTATAGTTTTCCATTGACATAATTTCATCCCCAAAATTTAACTTTGTTCCCAGACTTCAAAAGCGATGAAAATTATATTTTCCAAACAAGGGCAAAACTAAATGCTTATTTAAGCGCTTAACTTGCAATTGTAGTCGTGATGCAATCGGTCATGTATTTAATCTAATATAATGTTCCATGATTTGTTTATCGAGAGCGTTTTTGCATGTTTATTTCACCTGGGTTAATTAAAATTGAAATTGTGTGTGTGTCCTCACCTATGTGTGCTTGCAGGCCTAGCTTCAGCTCTTAGGCTCCACCTCATCGTTGCCAGCCTCCATGTCCCTTGTCATTTGACCCTCTGGCTTATTATCTCACCTTCTCCTGAAGCTATGAATGGAAATAGCTTCAACTACTTCCACTGAGGTTGTATTAACTACCCTTAAATATGGACACAAATTATCGTACTAGAAAATGGAAGCGGCTGGGGAAAATGACGCACTGCCTCGTTTTCTGTTTTGGGTACTCTGGTAGGTTAGGATAAGGGCACTCTAATTTGACCGTTCTCATGACACTTGGAAACCTTAGGAGGACGGGCTGCCGGCTCATGTAAACTATAGTTACCACCCACCTCCTCCCACCATGAACATCTTAATTGGTATAAATTTCGTTTTCGTCTCTTTTTGATAAAGCTTCTAAGACTCTTATATGTGTTCAAAGAAATATTTCTTTAACGTGATGCATCGTTGAGAAAATCAGTAGTAGTCTTAAGGAGGGTTCGAAACTATGTTGTGGGTGCTCCCAAGCATGTCGTGGTGTAGTGGTCCAAGGCATGTGCTTGGGAGTACCCAGAGCATAGGTTCGAATCCTCCTCGTAACTCCTACTGACTAATCTTATATGTCGTAATCATGTAATTTCTTGTCCTTCTCTATTTTCAGCTTTTGAGGCTTATTCCTCTTATCTGATCCTAGTTGTTTAATGAACCAGAACTTTAACAAACTTTTATACTATAAGTAATTTTGTTTAAAATGTTTTCACATGGAGATTCCACTTTGAGACAACACATTCTAATACACATCTAACGTAGTCTGATCTAACGTAGTCTGATCTAACATAGTCTGATCTAACGTAGTCTGATCTAACATAGTCTGATCTAACGTAGTCTGATCTAACGTAGTCTGATCTAACGTAGTCTGATCTAACATAGTCTGATCTAACGTAGTCTGATCTAACGTAGTCTGATCTAACGTAGTCTGATCTAACGTAGTCTGATCTAACGTAGTCTGATCTAACGTAGTCTGATCTAACATAGTCTGATCTAACGTAGTCTGATCTAACGTAGTCTGATCTAACGTAGTCTGATCTTACGTAGTCTGATCTAACGTAGTCTGATCTAACGTAGTCTGATCTAACGTAGTCTGATCTAATGTAGTCTGATCTAACGTAGTCTGATCTAACGTAGTCTGATCTAACATAGTCTGATCTAACGTAGTCTGATCTAACGTAGTCTGATCTAACGTAGTCTGATCTAACGTAGTCTGATCTAATGTAGTCTGATCTAACGTAGTCTGATCTAACGTAGTCTGATCTAACATAGTCTGATCTAACGTAGTCTGATCTAACGTAGTCTGATCTAACGTAGTCTGATCTAATGTAGTCTGATCTAACGTAGTCTGATCTAACGTAGTCTGATCTAACATAGTCTGATGTAACGTAGTCTGATCTAATGTAGTCTGATCTAACGTAGTCTGATCTAACGTAGTCTGATCTAACGTAGTCTGATCTAATGTAGTCTGATCTAACGTAGTCTGATCTAACGTAGTCTGATCTAACATAGTCTGATCTAATGTAGTCTGATCTAACGTAGTCTGATCTAACGTAGTCTGATCTAACGTAGTCTGATCTAACATAGTCTGATCTAACGTAGTCTGATCTAACGTAGTCTGATCTAACGTAGTCTGATCTAATGTAGTCTGATCTAACGTAGTCTGATCTAACGTAGTCTGATCTAACGTAGTCTGATCTAACGTAGTCTGATCTAACGTAGTCTGATCTAACGTAGTCTGATCTACCGTAGTCTGATCTAACGTAGTCTGGTCCAACGTAGTCTGATCTAATGTAGTCTGATCTAACGTAGTCTGATCTAACGTAGTCTGATCTAACGTAGTCTGGTCCAACGTAGTCTGATCTAATGTAGTCTGGTCTAACGTAGTCTGATGTAACGTAGTCTGATCTAACGTAGTCTGATCTAACATAGTCTGACCTATCGTAGTCTGTTCTAACGTAGTGCAATGTTCTGAAAGCTTCTTCTCAAAGTGTATCGGTTCCCTGAGCTCTCTGATGTAACTTATTTGAGATCGAAACACATGTTAACCCATGTGTTTGAAATCACATACCTGACCGTTAATATGCAAAACGTCTTACACATGATGGTCCACATGTACAGGAGTCCCACATCTTACTGTTCACTTGTGAAGACAGTGGCATACCTGACTTTTTGTGTGACAGCATTTTTATAATTCGCTGTCAATAGGTGAAGGAATTCGCACACCTGTCAGTACATATGTACAAAAGCAACACACCTGACAGTTGATATGTGCATGAAATCGTACACCTGAACCTGCATATATGATATAAGTGACAGATTTGACAATCCATATGTGACGGAAGTTAAAAACCTAACCATATATATACGTGGCGTCAAATTCACACCTAACCATCAATATGACGGAAGTACCACACCTGACCGTCCATATGGAAGGGTGTAACAGTGCAAGTATTTTGCACTCCTATATGTATAATTGTGAGTTATAATTGTGGGTGGATGTGTGATTAAAGTGTAGGGAATAAGAGTAGGATTAAGCGGGCTCGCCTTTTTCGTTGCTCGAAGCCACACGAATTTTTAAGAATAGTTGTTTAAATTGCGTGATACGTGAAACTAAAGAGAGTTTAGGCGTATGCGTTCGCTCTGAGACCTATGGACAGAAATTAGTTCTCGTTTCTCTGCATAGCTTTCATGGGTGTACACCCAGGTTTATTGGGCGTACAGCAATCTGTCTGGCAGGTTGTCGGAAATTTGTCGATAGGGGACGCTCTGCTGATAAATTAGAAGGTATATGGAGTTGCCGCGAGTTCTAGATCTTGACGTGAAGGTGGTGGACGGTGAATAAAGTCACCTAGAGCAATACTGAGTCTTCATCATAGAGAGGTTAAGCTTTAGCAACGGAGCTTATCTCAAAAATAGTGATATTGAATTGTGTCTTAAGTAGGGCGGCTGGTGATGTCAGATGTGTGACCTCGAGGGCAGGTCAGACGTAGTTATCAGTCGTGGATTACCGAGGAACAATCGTAGTTTTAATCACCACGAGAGTTAATCTTCAACTGAATTAGAATTATCCCTAGAATTAATTATCTCGAATTAGAAACTTAGAAATTAAATGTCAGGCTAAGCTTTTACATAGTATAAGTGATTTCATTGTGTGTATTTTGTTAAATGTGGGAGAAGTTAAGAGCTAGTGGTGTAGGTTTTGTGGAGTTAATTTTGATTATGTTTGGACTTAAAGATCATTTAGTCCAGTGCTCGACTATACTTGGCTTGGGGAAGACTATGCTCGTTTTAGCACATTTAACTATTGACACCTGGTCCTGGACAGCATACTGTGGCTCTTACACTCTTTTCTCAGGTTGGAGTGGAGGAGTTATGTTTGAAGACTCCCAGGGAAGGAGGAGAGTGTTGACTACCTACAACCTCCGCGACTACCAGGGTTGAGCAGTACTCTCTCACAAGGTCATCCCTCATGCAGACGTCCAGCGACCAGCTGTGGACCAGGGGTGGGACACTACAGGTCCAGACGGAACCTGGGACGACTCTCGGGTCGTTCCCCACACAGAGGCTTCAAGAGTGACACCTTCAGTCACGCCTCAAGTACGACCCCAGTCTCCACTAATAGAGATTCCGCCTCTCAGGCTGTCCTCAGTAGACCCCAATATCACCGGGGTACCCAAAATTGGACTCCAGATGACGATGTCCCACTACCATCAGGACCCCAGCGGTCCCTAGGTAGTCCTGTTGACGACCCCACTGGTTGCTGAAGAAGACCAACGACCCCAGTTTGGTCTGTTACAATCCGTCCATCAACAACGGACCCCAGTGGACCCCATGTTGCCTGTCATCGTCGCACGGCAACCTCCAGTGGACCCCAAGCTGACTACGGTGGACTCTGGTTGTCTGTCATCCTCTAGACGACCCCATGTTGCCGGCTACCAACTCCAGGTGACCCCCCATCGGACCCCAGTGGACCCCCATGTTGTCCTGTCGACGACCCCACTGGATGAACGAGAAAGAAGGAAGAAAAAAGAAGAGAGAAGGAAGAAGAAAGAAGAATGAAGGAAGAAGAAAGAAGAGAGAAGGAAGAAGAAAGAAGAATGAAGGAAGAAGAAAGAAGAGAGAAGGAAGAAGAAAGAAGAGAGAAGAAAGAAGAAGGAAGAAAGAAGATGATGCATGGGCTACATTGTACGACCAGCCTGTGACGGCTGGCGCCCGACCCCTAGTGATGGTCATTGGTCACTAGCGGGGCCCAAGAAGATGCTCACACTTGGCACTTAGTCTGGTGCTTGGTGTTGGGGGCACTACACGCAAGGACGCTGTGTCAAGACCAGCCCGGTTGCCTTCATTGGCTGCCACTTGCCGGCAGACACATCATCTTGTGGCCGTGTGTGAGGCAGCGTGACAGTACAGACCGAAGACTCTGTCGAGGGATGTGGGCAGAAGGACGTCGCTGGAAGAGCAGAGCGGGTCTGTAGTTTGGGAGTGAAAATTGCCGCCCCAATGGTCGCGCCAGGACTCCAAAAACGCTGGCCAGTAGATGCTCGGCGTGGGCTGACCCTGACGTGACGGGGGCTGCCGAGTAAGCGGTATAGTGCACCTAGTAGGCTCTTGGCTCTGACCCCGGTTACTAGCGTTGTGGTGGAGCCTGAACGAGCACCATCCGGAAGCGGATGAATCGGGAAGCATTGCTACGACCCTCATTCCTGCCTGCAAATCGTGTTTCCTGGTGCCACATCCTCGGAGACATTTAAAAGACATTTTAGGCTACTGAAAATTCTTGAAAGATTTTTGCTAAAGACCCATTGAAAATTGAACTGAAATATTTTAGCTAGGGATTTGTCACACTATTTTAATTTTCTTTAGATAGGATGTATTTTCTCGTATTATTTTATGCACCTTGTTGATATGTTTATTCTTACTTTTTATTTTATGTCTCCACTAAATGAAGTTTTCGAGTGTGATTCAATCTTGATTGGATCCCACTACAAAAAGCTTCATTTTTGGGAGAGATAGGGGGATATGTAACAGTGCAAGTATTTTGCACTCTTTCATGTATAATTGTAAGTTATAATTGTGGAGTGGGTGTGTGTGTATGTGTGTATGCGTGTGTGTGTGTGTGCGTGAGGAGCGAGATGGTACGAGGGAGGTGTTGACTAGCTTCAATCCGCTGACATGGCAGTACGTAACAAGGAGGGCCTTGTTTACTGCAGGACCAGCCTGGGTCCTATAAGGGTTAGTTTTTCTTCTTAGTCCTTATTTGGGTATGAGGGAAGAGTACACAGCTTCCCAACGTTGGTGGTGGCTGGTAGGTTCAGTTAGCTACCGCCTTGCACAGAGAGAAGGTGACCAGCCAGCTCTCCCACCCTGACGGGTGACACCCCAGACACCCTCAGGGTGCAACCATTTGAGTTGAGAAGGTGAGAGTTCAGTTATGCATTGTCTTAAACCAGAAGTGTGTCTTAGTGGTGACGAGCTAGTGGAGTCTGAACCATTTAGCCATGTATGGTGTGGGCGTGTATGGAGTGGGTGATCCCCCCCCCCTGTTACAAGGGAAGGGAAACACCTAGGAGTACATATGTGGCATACGTTGAACATCTGACAAACATTTCGCGACAGAAATCCGACACCTGACTATGAAGATGCAATGGAATTCCCACCTCTGACCAATCATTAGTGACAGACCTACCACACCCAACTAGTCCATATGTGACATAAGCAGCAAACCCGACTGTCTATGTGGCAGAATCGACACATCTAACCCTCACATGTGACAAAATTGGCACAACTGACTGTCAGTATGTGGCAGAAGACGTACACCTGACTGTCATTGTGGTAGAAGTGATATCAGGTCAGAACTAGTACAAAGAAACATTATCATTCTTTTACTTTTGAAACTACAGAAATTATTTTGAAGGCAGCACCAATTCAAATCCATTCAACTCC
This sequence comes from Procambarus clarkii, assembly GCF_040958095.1. Lineage (NCBI taxonomy): Eukaryota > Metazoa > Arthropoda > Malacostraca > Decapoda > Cambaridae > Procambarus > Procambarus clarkii. Next base: position 297,459 of record NW_027189190.1, read on the forward strand.
ACATACATGGCTTAAATGTGTAACCTACACTAATATGTCTAGCTTCGACTTGAATGTCTACGCCTGTATCTCTCTCATACATGTAAATATCTTACCTATTCTTAATTATCGAAACTTTGAATGAATGTTGAACCTTAGGATATATATATCTCTTGCTTACACTTGAATATATAACCTATGCATGGAAGGCCTCCGAACTATAATAGACAGATGTCTCGACGAACTGACAGACACGCTATATCTAGACCACGTGACATGGTCCACAAAGTGGAGCTGGACCAAGTGTCATGGCCCATAAAGTGGAGCTGGACCAATTGACATGACTCATAATGTGAAGGTCGACCAAGTGACATGGCCCATAAAGTGGAGGTGGACCAAGTAACATGGTCCATAGAGTGGAGCTGGACCAAGTGACATGGTCCATATAGTGTTAGTGGACAAAGTGAAATGTTCCATAACGTGGAGCTGGACCAAGTGGCATGGTCCATATAGCAGAGCTTGTCCGTTTCTTGAACAAGCTCTGCAACTTGTTGAAGTTACCTTAGAGAATCTTACAATCTTCATCTGTGTCAACGTTACTTGTTACTTTTGCAACGTCTCCAAACATTGACTTTCAAGACTCCACTCCTGTAGATACTGTAGATAGGTCATTAACTTAAATCAGAAATAGCGTGGATCCCTGCAACGATCCTCGAGGTTCCCCGCTTGCCAACGCTAATTCTACTTCTCGTCCGTCACCGTTACCCTGCGACTCCTGTCTGTTAGGGAATTCCTTACCAGTGTTAGTGCATTTCCGCTTACTCCCGCCTTCCTCTGTAGGAATCTGTTGTGCACTATTTATTTATTTATTTATTTATTTATGCATATACAAGAATGTACATAAGGAATGTGAGGATACAATTATGGTAATTACAGTCTTGTAAAGCCACTAGCACGCGCAGCGTTTCGGGCAGGTCAAATTGTACTATTGTATGAAAGGCTTTTGGGCAGTCTAGAAATACGCAATCTGCCCAACCATTGTTGTCTCACCTTATTTTCATTACCTTACTATGAATTCCAATAGATTCGTCAGGCATGATTTCTCTTTCCCAGAACCTGGTCAGAGACCGAGCCGCGGGGACATTGACCCCCGGAATCAACGCAAGGGAACCGCAAGGTAAACCGTGTTTATGTTTGTTTTCAGACTTATTGTTTCTAGGTGTGCAATAATTTTAACCTTATAATTGGTCAAGTACTTTGCAAGGGAAGCTTGTGTGACACTGGTCTGTAGTTAAGTGCCTCTTTATCTCATTATTTGTTTGTAGATTGGCAACATTTATTCCTTCTTCCAGCAGCTAATCAATTCCCTCTTTGTAAGTGACTCACTCATTAATGATGAGTACTAAAGGTATGCTGAGGACATGTTCCGCATCTTTTACTTATATCTATATCTTTATACATAGTATCTATACTTTTACTTATATCTTTATACATAGTATCACTATGTTCCATAGTGATACTTTTTCTGGCCTTTAGTTAAATATCGTGATGCTAGTTGTATCCTCATTTTTCCCGCTGTTACCTCAAAATTGATTAGTTTCTCGTCAATGGCTGATTCCTCATCTAGTCGTGGGAGCTGTTTAGGCTCAATAATGAACACACCGTGGAAGCTGGCGTTCAGCTCCTCACAAATGTCTCCAACATTTTTGATACACTCGCCTCATCTTTTTCTTAACCTGATCACTTGGTATTCACTGTCATTTTAATTTACAGGTTGCTATGTGGGCGTTTTGGTTGTTTCTTTCTATCGGTGGTCAGCGCGCGTGTGTGTACTCACCTATTTGTGATTGCGGGGGGTTGAGCTCTGGCCCTTTGGTCCCGCCTCTCAACTGCCAATCAACTGGTGTACAGGTTCCTGAGCCTATTGGGCTCTATCATATCCACCCTTGAAACTGTTTATGGAGTCAGCCTCCACCACATCACTTCCTAATGCATTCCATTTGTCAACCACTCTGACACTAAAAAAGTTCTTTCTAATATCTCTGTGGCTCATTTGGGCGCTCAGTTTCCACCTGTGTCCTCTAGTGCGTGTGCCCCTTATGTTAAATAGCCTGTCTTTATCAACCCTGTCGATTCCCTTGAAGATCTTGAATGTGGTGATCATGTCCCCCCTAACTCTTCTGTCTTCCAACGAAGTGAGGTTTAATTCCCGTAGTCTCTCCTCGTAGCTCATACCTCTCAGCTCGGGTACTAGTCTGGTGGCAAACCTTTGAACCTTTTCCATTTTAGTCTTATGCTTGACTAGATATGGACTCCATATATGTGTGTGTGTGTGTGTGTGTGTGTGTGTGTGTGTGTGTGTGTGAGTGTGTGTGTGTATGTGTGTGTACTCACCTAGTTGTGTTTGCGGGGGTTGAGCTCTGGCTCTTTGGTTCCGCCTCTCAACCGTCAATCAACAGGTGTACAGATTCCTGAGCCTATCGGGCTCTGTCATATCTACACTTGAAACTGTGTATGGAGTCAGCCTCCACCACATCACCCCCTAATGCATTCCATTTGTCAACCACTCTGACACTAAAAAAGTTCTTTCTAATATCTCTGTGGCTCATTTGGGCACTTAGTTTCCGCCTGTGTCCCCTTGTGCGTGTTCCCCTTGTGTTATATAGACTGTCTTTATCTACCCTATCAATCCCCTTCAGAATCTTGAATGTGGTGGTCATGTCCCCCCTAACTCTTCTGTCTTCCAGCGAAGTGAGGTTTAATTCCCGTAGTCTCTCCTCGTAGCTCATACCCCTCAGCTCGGGTACTAGTCTGGTGGCAAACCTTTGAACCTTTTCCAGTTTAGTCTTATCCTTGACTAGATATGGACTCCATGCTGGGGCTGCATACTCCAGGATTAGCCTGACATATGTGGTATACAAAGTTCTGAATGATTCTTTACACAAGTTTCTGAATGCCGTTCGTATGTTGGCCAGCCTGGCATATGCCACTGATGTTATCCGCTTGATATGTGCTGCAGGAGACAGGTCTGGCGTGATATCAACCCCCAAGTCTTTTTCCTTCTCTGACTCCTGAAGAATTTCCTCTCCCAGATGATACCTTGTATCTGGCCTCCTGCTCCCTACACCTATCTACATTACATTACATTTGGTTGGGTTAAACTCTAACAACCATTTGTTCGACCATTCCTTCAGCTTGTCTAGGTCTTCTTGAAGCCTCAAACAGTCCTCTTCTGTTTTAATCCTTCTCATAATTTTAGCATCGTCCGCAAACATTGAGAGAAATGAATCGATACCCTCCGGGAGATCATTTACATATATCAGAAACAAGATAGGACCGAGTACAGAGCCCTGTGGGACTCCACTGGTGACTTCACGCCATCGGAGGTCTCACCCCTCACCGTAACTCTCTGCTTCCTATTGCTTAGATACTCCCTTATCCACTGGAGCACCTTACCAGCTACACCTGCCTGTCTCTCCAGCTTATGTACCAGCCTCTTATGCGGTACTGTGTCAAAGGCTTTCCGACAATCCAAGAAAATGCAGTCCGCCCAGCCCTCTCTTTCTTGCTTAATCTGTGTCACCTGATCGTAGAATTCTATCAAGCCTGTACGGCAAGATTTACCCTCCCTGAACCCATGTTGGCGATTTGTCACGAAGTCCCTTCTCTCCAGATGTGTTACCAGGTTTTTTCTCACGATCTTCTCCATCACCTTGCATGGTATACAAGTCAAGGACACTGAGGATGTGTGTGTGTGTTTGTGTGTGTGTGTGTGTGTGTGTGTGTGTGTGTGTGTGTGTGTGTGTGTGTGTGTGTGTGTGTGTGTGTGTGTGTGTGTGTGTGTGTGTGTTTGTGTGTGTGTGTGTGTTTACTAGTTGTGTTTTGCGGGGGTGGAGCTCTGCTCTTTCGGCCCGCCTCTCAACTGTCAATCAACTGTTTACTAACTACTTTTTTTTTTTTCTCCACACCACACACACACACACCCCAGGAAGCAGCCCGTGACAGCTGACTAACTCCCAGGTACCTATTTACTGCTAGGTAACAGGGGCATTCAGGGTGAAAGAAACTTTGCCCATTTGTTTCTGCCTCGTGCGGGAATCGAACCCGCGCCACAGAATTACGAGTCCTGCGTGCTATCCACCAGGCTACGAGGCCCCCAGGCTACGAGGTGTGTGTGTGTGTGAGTGTGTGTGTGTGTGTGTTGTGTGTTGTGTGTGTGTGTGTGTGTGTGTGTGTGTGTGTGTGTGTGTGTGTGTGTGTGTGTGTGTGTGTGTGTGTGTGTGTGTGTGTGTGTGTGTGTGTGTGTGTGAGTGTGTGTGTGTGTGTGTGTGTATAAATCTGTTTAGTTTGATGCTGCATCTTTTTTGGGTAAATTAAAAAAAATCCTTTTAATGACACAATTTGCAATTATATATTTACATAAATGTCAATAAATAAATACGGAACCTTTAACGAAACACTGTTACATGTCATATTTTTGTCTTAGAGAATTAAAAACAAAGACGAATCACACAATAGCCCCTCGAGAGTCTGCAGGTGCACTTGGCTTCAGTACAAAAGTAATGTATGTTTATGTTTGCACCTTTAAAAAAAAAAAAATTAAATATCGGCAGCAAACTATAGCTTGACTTTGGTGTTGCGACAAAAGAGTTTCTCAGCGATCGCTGAAAATTTACTCCAAATATTTTGCTCACGTGATACTTGCTGCCTTAATGAGTCCAAAATGTTACATTTTGAAGGGGAGAGGTGAATATTATATTTAAAATTTTGCATTTTATTTTCATTCCCGATAATGATATCTTTTTAAATTGTTGTCTAGTCGGTAATAACCTTTTGGCTTTCAAATCACTGGTATTGTTTTATTATAGTGCTGTTTTATTTGGATTGAAATGCAGTTTAGCAACATATATATATATATATATATATATATATATATATATATATATATATATATATATATATATATATATATATATATATTATTAAATATGACCGAAAAAGTAAGATTAATAATTCTAACACGAATTTTCTCAATCTTTCGTACATTTCTTTTCACTGTTGGATGTAAATCAAAAATCAATTCTCCAAAATTAATTTTTATTTCTAGTCTGACGCGACACGGGCGCGTTTCGTAAAACTTATTACATTTTCAAAGACTTTAGTTCACAAATACACAACTGAATAGAACTTACGCATCTCCGATTTTATATCTACATTTAAGTGAGGTGGATGGGGTGATGTGGCATTAACACAAGACAGAACAAGATGTGGCATTAATAGGGTATTAATTTCATCAACACAAGACAGAACAAGAGTATTAATAGGGTATTAATTTCATCAACACAAGACAGAAAACGAAACAATGGGTATTGAATAGAAGTGTTTGTAGAAAGCCTATTGGTCCATATTTCTTGATGCTTCTATATTGGAGCGGAGTCTTGAGGTGGGTAGAATATAGTTGTGCAATAATTGGCTGTTGAATGCTGGTGTTGACTTCTTGATGTGTAGTGCCTCGCAAACGTCAAGCCGCCTGCTATCGCTGTATCTATCGATGATTTCTGTGTTGTGTACTAGGATTTCTCTGGCTATGGTTTGGTTGTGGGAAGAGATTATATGTTCCTTAATGGAGCCCTGTTGCTTATGCATCGTTAAACGCCTAGAAAGAGATGTTGTTGTCTTGCCTATATACTGGGTTTTTTGGAGCTTACAGTCCCCAAGAGGGCATTTAAAGGCATAGACGACGTTAGTCTCTTTTAAAGCGTTCTGTTTTGTGTCTGGAGAGTTTCTCATGAGTAGGCTGGCCGTTTTTCTGGTTTTATAGTAAATCGTCAGTTGTATCCTCTGATTTTTGTCTATAGGGATAACGTTTCTATTAACAATATCTTTCAGGACCCTTTCCTCCGTTTTTTGGGCTGTGGAAAAGAAGTTCCTGTAAAATAGTCCAATAGGGGGTATAGGTGTTGTGTTAGTTGTCTCTTCAGAGGTTGCATGGCTTTTCACTTTCCTTCTTATTTTGCCTTCTTATTAGGCAAATCCAGGCCCGATTTGCCTAATAAGCCAAGTTTTCCTGAATTAATATATTTTCTCTAATTTTTTTCTTATGAAATGATAAAGCTACCCATTTCTTTATGTATGAGGTCAATTTTTTTTTTATTGGAGTTAAAATTAAAGTAGATATATGACCGAACCTAACCAACCATACCTAACCTATCTTTATAGGTTAGGTTAGGTTAGGTAGCAGAAAAAGTTAGGTTAGGTTAGGTTAGGTAGGTTAGGTAGTCGAAAAACAATTAATTCATGAAAACTTGGCTTATTAGGCAAGTCGGGCCTTGCATAGTAGGCTGAGAAGTGAGTTCTGGATTGTGAGTGAGGGATTCTGGCAAATCCCCTTTGATGAGGAAAATAAACAATTGACAGCCTTTAGTACTACCAATGGTCATTTTCATTTCAAAAGAATGCCATTTGGTTTGCGGAGTAGTACAATAACCTTTTCACAGCTCATGACAAATCTATTTCGTAGATTGATAGGAAGTACTCTTCTAGTTTACCTTGATGATCTCATAGTCATGTCGCAAGATGTTCAGACTCATTTCCAGAACCTTGAGAAAGTTCTTGCAAAGCTCGCTGAAGCTAATTTAAAAATAAAGCTTACAAAATGTTCATTTTTAAAGGAGAAGATTAATTGCTTAGGTCATACAGTTACACCTTCAGGTATTACATTGAATGAATCAAAAATTATTGCTGCCCGTGATTTTCCAACACCTCGTACTGCAGAAGCCGTAAGACAGTTCACAGGTCTTGTCGGATTTTATCATTCATTTATTGCTGGATTCTCTATTATAGCCGCTCCGCTTTACAAGTTGCAAAGAAAAGATGAACCCTTTGTTTGGGGAGAGGCCCAGGATCAGTCATTCAAAAAACTCAAGGCAGCCTTGATTTCGTCACCTGTCCTTAGGTACCCAGATTTTTCTAAACCTTTTACGTTGGTTACAGATGCTAGTGACATAGGTTTAGGTGCTGCATTACTTCAAACAGAAGGTCACAGAGATCACGCAATAGCTTATGCTAGCCGTACTTTATCTAAAGAAGAGAAAAATTATAGCGCAACAGAACGAGAAGCCTTGGCAGTTGTCTGGGCACTTAAACATTTCAGGGATACAATTTATAATTCTCTAGTTCATGTTCTTACAGTTCACCAACCATTAATTCCCTTGTTCAAAAATAAGAATCCAGTTGGAAAGTTTGCTAGATATTTGCTCACAATTCAAGAATTCAATCCCACATTTGGATATATTCCAGGAAAGTAAAATCTTGTAGCTAATGCGTTTTCTCGACACGTAGCTGCGATTCAGTTAAATTACCCAGCATTAGATGCTACAGTAGTCGAGACGGAACAAAGGCAAGACCCCATATGGGCACCCATCATTAAATTTTTGACTAAGCAAGACACTCGCCCGATTCATAAACCGCCAGTACCATTGAAAGAATTAGTGATGTTAGACAATTTACTGTGTAGAGTAGTAAAGCTAGGCACAGCCCCGAGGAAATGTTGTCAGTTAGTTGGTCCAGCTGTCTTGGTACCAACTGTGATAAAAATTATCCATGATGCTCCTGCAAGTGCACATCCAGAAAAGGATCGTACACTCCAACAAAGTCGATTGAAGTATTTTTGGCCAAAAATGGCTAAGGAGATTGCTCATTATGTTGACAGATGTTTAACTTGCTTACAACACAAGGGACATGTTTCAGGACCTAATCCAATTCCGGTGTACCCAACAACTAAAGCTCCTTGGGAACGAGTATCGATGGATTTATTGACAAATTTTGCAGAAACAGAAAAAGGAAACAAACATTTGGTTGTAATGGTTGATAATTTTTCACGGTATTGCAAACTAGTCCCGATCCTGAACAAAACAGCAGAAACTATAGCTAGTGCATTCCATGGCCAAATAATTTGTAGATATAGTATGCCTAAAGTAATCCTTTCAGATAATGGTCCAGAATTTAGAAATAGTATTTTAACTAGCTTGTGTGATTTATATAACATTAACAAATGTAGTATCATGTCTTATCATCCAGCAAGCAACGGATTAGCCGAACGTACTAACAGGAAAGTGTTAGATGCCTTGAGAGTCACGTAGAATTTTGATAACAACAATTGGGATGATTTTATACCCTTAATTCAGTATGCTATAAATTCTTCAATTAATGTTTCTACAGGTGACAAACCTCACGCTATTCTTTATGGTACAGATAAGATCCTTCCTAATTAATTGATTAACGTACCTCCTACTCCCTTATATAACGTAGATGATTTTGTTCAAGTGAAGCGTAGACAAATGCAACTAGTATATAAGAAAATACGAGAACAACTGTCCAAAGCAACAGCCGAGTTCACTCTAACAAGAAATGCACGAGCTAAACCCAGTAAAATAACTGTCGGATCTGTAGTAATGATACTTAACCCACACAGGTCTGGTCCTATGTACAAGTTAAGTAAGAAATTTTTGGGTCCATATAAGGTAACCGAGCTTATCAAAGGTAACAAGTACAGACTTAAGAACTTGTTAACGGGAGAGTATATAAATGAACATTTAGACCACATGAAGCTAGCTAAAATGACTGTTGACGAGACTGATGAGGAAGATGACAATGAACTTACCCAGACAGATCCTCCTATTGAGACACAACCTTCAGTGGTTGACAGACCACTTGATGTACAGCAACCCCATACTAGCACTTATAATCTTAGATCTAGACCTCTCGTTTCAACCCGTACACTCACCACATGTCCATTGGCTAAATGTTAACGAGGTTATCTCTCAAGATGATAGTTTGTCACATGCAGTTTCATCTGACCTTCAGCCAGAGCCAGAGTTGTATAGTGCTCTGGATGAGCTAGGTGTAGACATCCGCAGAATTTATAATTGAGTGCACTCTGCAGTTATTCTGTTTTGCTTTGCAAAATTCATTTGCAGTATTTCCACCACATCTGTCTTATTATTACATACATACATATATATATATATATATATATATATGCGAACAAGCCTGAATAGTCCCCAGGACTATATGCGAATGAAAACTCACACCCCAGAAGTGACTCGAACCCATACTCCCAGAAGCAAAGCAACTGGTAACTACAGGGCGCCTTAATCCGCTTGACCATCACGGCCGTCAAAAGGAAGTGATAGCCGAGGCTATTTGAGCCACTTCCCCGACGGCAACTCGGATGGTAATCTTGGGCATAGCATTTCACCAAATCACCTCATTCTTTGGGGCACACGTGAGGAACACAAATGCGAACAAGCCTGAATGGTCCCCAGGACTATATGCGAATGAAAACTCACACCCCAGAAGTGACTCGAACCCATACTCCCAGAAGCAAAGCAACTGGTAACTACAGGGCGCCTTAATCCGCTTGACCATCACGGCCGTCAAAAGGAAGTGATAGCCGAGGCTATTTGAGCCACTTCCCCGACGGCAACTCGGATGGTAATCTTGGGCATAGCATTTCACCAAATCACCTCATTCTTTGGGGCACACGTGAGGAACACAAATGAGTTTTCATTCGCATATAGTCCTGGGGACCATTCAGGCTTGTTCGCATTTGTGTTCCTCACGTGTGCCCCAAAGAATGAGGTGATTTGATGAAATGCTATGCCCAAGATTACCATCCGAGTTGCCGTCGGGGAAGTGGCTCAAATAGCCTCGGCTATCACTTCCTTTTGACGGCCGTGATGGTCAAGCGGATTAAGGCGCCCTGTAGTTACCAGTTGCTTTGCTTCTGGGAGTATGGGTTCGAGTCACTTCTGGGGTGTGAGTTTTCATTCGCATATAGTCCTGGGGACCATTCAGGCTTGTTCGCATTTGTGTTCCTCACGTGTGCCCCAAAGAATGAGGTGATTTGGTGAAATGCTATGCCCAAGATTACCATCCGAGTTGCCGTCGGGGAAGTGGCTCAAATAGCCTCGGCTATCACTTCCTTTTGACGGCCGTGATGGTCAAGCGGATTAAGGCGCCCTGTAGTTACCAGTTGCTTTGCTTCTGGGAGTATGGGTTCGAGTCACTTCTGGGGTGTGAGTTTTCATTCATATATATATATATATATATATATATATATATATATATATATATATATATATATATATATATATATATATATATATGTCGTACCTAGTAGCCAGAACGCACTTCTCAGCCTACTATGCAAGGCCCGATTTGCCTAATAAGCCAAGTTTTCCTGAATTAATATATTTTCTCTATTTTTTTTCTTATGAAATGATAAAGCTACCCATTTCATTATGTATGAGGTCAATTTTATTTTATTGGAGATAAAATAAACGTAGATATATGACCGAACCTAACCAACCCTACCTAACCTAACCTAACCTATCTTTATAGGTTAGGTTAGGTTAGGTGGCCGAAAAAGTTAGGTTAGGTTAGGTAGGTTAGGTAGTCGAAAAACAATTAATTCATGAAAACTTGGCTTATTAGGCAAATAGGGCCTTGCATAGTAGGCTGAGAAGTGCGTTCTGGCTACTAGGTACGACATACATACATATATATATATATATATATATATATATATATATATATATATATATATATATATATATTTATATATATATATATATATATATATATATATATATATATATATATATATATATATATATATATTTATATATATATATATATATATATATATATATATATATATATATATATATATATATATATATATATATAACTGAAAACTCACACCCCAGAAGTGACTCGAACCCATACTCCCAGAAGCAACGCAACTGGTATGTACAAGACGCCTTAATCCACTTGACCATCACGACCGGACATAATGAGGTGATTGCCGAGGCTATTTGAACCACCCCACCGCCGGCACTCGGATAGTAATCTTGGGCATAGCATTTTACCAAATCACCTCATTCTTTGGGGCACACGTGAGGAACACAAATGCGAACAAGCCTGAATGGTCCCCAGGACAATATGCAACTGAAAACTCACACCCCAGAAGTGACTCGAACCCATACTCCCAGTATGGTCGGACATACTCCCATGTCCGGTCGTGATGGTCAAGTGGATTAAGGCGTCTTGTACATACCAGTTGCGTTGCTTCTGGGAGTATGGGTTCGAGTCACTTCTGGGGTGTGAGTTTTCAGTTGCATATTGTCCTGGGGACCATTCAGGCTTGTTCGCATTTGTGTTCCTCACGTGTGCCCCAAAGAATGAGGTGATTTGGTAAAATGCTATGCCCAAGATTACTATCCGAGTGCCGGCGGTGGGGTGGTTCAAATAGCCTCGGCTATCACCTCATTATGTCCGGTCGTGATGGTCAAGTGGATTAAGGCGTCTTGTACATACCAGTTGCGTTGCTTCTGGGAGTATGGGTTCGAGTCACTTCTGGGGTGTGAGTTTTCAGTTGCATATTGTCCTGGGGACCATTCAGGCTTGTTCACATTTGTGTTCCTCACGTGTGCCCCAAAGAATGAGGTGATTTGGTAAAATGCTATGCCCAAGATTACTATCCGAGTGCCGGCGGTGGGGTGGTTCAAATAGCCTCGGCTATCACCTCATTATGTCCGGTCGTGATGGTCAAGTGGATTAAGGCGTCTTGTACATACCAGTTGCGTTGCTTCTGGGAGTATGGGTTCGAGTCACTTCTGGGGTGTGAGTTTTCAGTTGCATATTGTCCTGGGGACCATTCAGGCTTGTTCGCATTTGTGTTCCTCACGTGTGCCCCAAAGAATGAGGTGATTTGGTAAAATGCTATGCCCAAGATTACTATCCGAGTGCCGGCGGTGGGGTGGTTCAAATAGCCTCGGCTATCACCTCATTATGTCCGGTCGTGATGGTCAAGTGGATTAAGGCGTCTTGTACATACCAGTTGCGTTGCTTCTGGGAGTATGGGTTCGAGTCACTTCTGGGGTGTGAGTTTTCAGTTGCATATTGTCCTGGGTACCATTCAGGCTTGTTCGCATTTGTGTTCCTCACGTGTGCCCCAAAGAATGAGGTGATTTGGTAAAATGCTATGCCCAAGATTACTATCCGAGTGCCGGCGGTGGGGTGGTTCAAATAGCCTCGGCTATCACCTCATTATGTCCGGTCGTGATGGTCAAGTGGATTAAGGCGTCTTGTACATACCAGTTGCGTTGCTTCTGGGAGTATGGGTTCGAGTCACTTCTGGGGTGTGAGTTTTCAGTTGCATATTGTCCTGGGGACCATTCAGGCTTGTTCGCATATATATATATATATATATATACATAGAGTATAATGAAGTTTTTCTCAACTTTATTTTGTGTTATAAATTAGAAGCCATTGTTAAGTCTACTACCATTTGTATTTTTACAGTGCTTGTCATAAGAGTTTATTAATGTTCTAGCAACCACATTGAGGCCAGTGAATCCTGACTGCTATCACTCAGATGTTAGTCTTCTTGATCCAGGTCTTGTATATAGCTTGCAAATATATTGTACATTAAATATATTGTACATTGGTCTTGTAAATATATTGTACATTAAATATATTGTACATTGGTCTTGTAAATATATTGTACATTAAATATATTGTACATTGGTCTTGTAAATATATTGTACATTAAATATATTGTACATTGGTCTTGTAAATATATTGTACATTAAATATATTGTACATTGGTCTTGTAAATATATTGTACATTAAATATATTGTACATTGGTCTTGTAAATATATTGTACATTAACAAAAAAAAAAATCCTCATTATCTTAAAATTCAATTGTGGTTGTTAGGTCAGAACTTTGTTCCATTAATGTAATAATTTCTTTAATTTTGTATTGTTTCAAACACATGCCATTAACACATGTTAATAATTTTGTTTAGGCAATACCTTGAGTTGTATTGTTCATATCTGATAAGTAGACATACACATGTTTTTAATACTGTAGTTTAATTAAAGCATTGTTTCCATGATTTTCACCTATTATGATCAATTTTTTTGGTGCATATGCCGAGGTGTTAGTATTATGCACACCTGATCTTTTTTCAATGTTTATTGTGCAAATTTCACATGTAAGCCATTATTGAATGCCGCCGAGGTCCTTTAGTTTCATTGTAACTATATAGCTAGCCAGAGCTTGTCGACATGGGACGTCGACTTGGTAGCGTGTCCGAGCGGTGTTATACTCAAATTATATGGCGGTTGAGACATAACCAATCACAGGCGAGTAGGCCTCTGACGTCACGGCAGACAGAGGAGCACCAGCTGCGCTTGCAGCAGGCTCAGTTCTCTCTCAGACCCAGAGTAGGTTAGGACCTCGGCTGGCCAGTTATACACCTTGTTGTCTTAATCAATAAAACTACAGAAGTGCCTACTGTGTTTAACATTCAACCCAACAAGGCAACGAATAAATGCAATCAGAAATGCTGAAATGGAATTGTAACATATATAGTATAGCATGTGTATTGCTCTTACATGCAACAGATGGCGCTGTTTATTCAAGAAAAACATAGTTTTACCTGTAACAGGTGTGGCATCTATACTTATACTTACGAAATGAACGGTATGGTAAAAAACACAGCTCAATTCCAACACAATGTCACACATAATAATTCAATAAAAAAAAAATATATATCGAAATCTATGAAAATAAAATATATCAATGCAATCGGAAACATTGAAATGGAATTCGTGACATATTAATATACCGTGCATGATGCTATTATATGCAACAGATGGCGCTGTTTTTCAAAAACGCATGTTTTTATCTGTCACAGGGGTGGCATCGATATAGTAGGTATATGAAAAGATGCGCCTATTCGAATGCAACGTTGTATCAAAATTTCAAAGCAATCAGTGAAGAACTTTTTGAGATTACAGCATGTGTTGCCCTAACGGCCAACAGATGGCGCTGTTTTAAAAAAAAAAACATGTTTTTTTGGTCACAGGTGAGGCGTGTATATAGTAGATATATAAAAAGTCGCGCCTATTCGAATGCAAAGTTGTGTCAAAATTTCAATATAATCGGTAAATAGGTTTCATAGATTTCCTTCTCATGTAAAAACACATGAAAAACACAGTTTTTCAGAAAAAGCATGTTTTTTTTTATCCGTCACAGACGTGGTATCTATATAGTATGTATATAAAAACCTGCCCAGATGCAAATGGAACATTGTGTGAAAATTTCAAAGCAATCGGTGAAGAACTTTCGGAGATTAGCGATTTTGAACAAACGAACATTTGCACTTTTATATAGATATATAATTAATATATGGTGTTTCTAATTGCCAGAACGCACTATTTGGCCAAGTATGCAAAGCAGGATTTGCTTAACAAGCCGAGTTATATTTTAGAGTTATATCCAACAATTATATTTTTCTAAAACAAACTCTTATGGAATGATAATGCTTTACATTATATTATTCATGATTAATGTTTTGTTTTTTAGTTAAAACTAACATAGAAATATGACCAAAAAAACCGAACGTACCTCTTAGGCAAATCGGGCCTGGCTTACTAGACTAAGTAGTGAGTTTGGGCTATTAGGTACGACATATATATGGAATATGACTCGCGAATCGGGTTTACTCTCAAGTTCCCAATTGCTGTTGAGAGAACAGGGGAGAACATTTTCCATCTTTTTTGTTTATAGAGTTGCAATCCCCCCGCCCCTCGATATCCCAACCCTCTCCTTCGTAATCCCACCCAATCCCCCTACGTTAGTCATTTTCCAGCAGTGAGGATGTTCTCATGTTTCTAACGAGGAAATAAATACTGCAGTAATTCTAATAATATATTGGATACTAGGTCATCTTGTAGAATCCTACTATCATTCTCTGTTTCCATCCTTCTCATAATTTTTGCATCATCAGCAAACATTGAGAGAAACGAGTCTATACCCTCTGGGAGATCATTTACATATATCAGAAACAGTATAGGTCCAAGGACTGACCCCTGCGGGACTATACTTGTAACGTCTCGCCAATCCGTGATCTCACCCCTCATATTGACTCGTTGTCTCCTGTTGCTTAGGTACTCATTAATCCAATGGAGTACCTTCCCTTTCACTGCAGCCTGCATCTCCAGCTTTTTCACTACCCTCTTGTGTGGCACTGTATCAAAGGCTTTCTGGCAATCCAAAAGTATGCAGTCTGCCCACCCTTCTCTTTCTTGCCTGATTTTTTATGCCTGGTCGTAGAATTCAAGTAACCCTGTAAGGCAGGACTTGTAATCCCGAAACCCATGTTGATGCTGTGTTACAAAGTTCTTTCGCTCCAGATGTTCCACTAGCTTTCTTCGCACAATCTTCTCCATCAGCTTGCATGGTATGCAGGTTAGGGACACGAGCCTGTAGTTCAGTGCCTCCTGTCTATCCCCTTTCTTGTATGTCGGGACTACGTTAGCTGTTTTCCAATTTTCTGGAAGTTCCCCTGTTGCCAGTGATTTGTTATACACTATTGAGAGTGGTAGGCACAGTTCTTCTGTTCCTTCCTTTAGTATCCAAGGGGAGATTCCATCTGGGCCTATAGCCTTTGTCACATCCAACTCTAGTAAACACTTCCTTACTTTCCCACTGGTAATCTCAAACTCTTCCAGTGGTTCCTGGTTAACTATTCCCTCTCTTATCTCTGGAATTTCTCCTTGCTCTAAGGTGTAGACCTCCTGGAATTTCTTATTCAGTTCCTCACACACTTTCTTGTCGTTTATAGTGAATCCTTCTGCCCCTATCATTAATTTCATTACCTGTTCCTTTACTGTTGTTTTTCTCCTGATGTGGCAGTGCAGCAATTTAGGCTGAGTCTTTGCCTTGCTTGCGATATCATTTTCGTATTGTCTTTCTGCCTCTCTTCTTATCCTGACATATTCATTCCTGGAACTCTAGTATCTTTCTCTGACTTCAAGTGTCCTGTTATTCCTATAGTTTCTCCACACCCTTTTATTTTTCTGCTTAGCTACCCTACATCACTGATTAAACCATGGGTTTCTCATCTTCATTTCTCTGTTTTCCTTTTGGACTGGGACAAACTTGTTTGCTGTTTCCTTGCACTTCTGCTTGATGTAGTCCATCATATCTTGGGCCGTCTTTTCCCTGAGCTCTGTTTCCCATGCTATATCTGTTAGGAATTTTCTTTCTCCTCATAGTTTCGCTTTCGGAATGCTAGCCTTTTGCTTTTTGTACCCTTCCTCGAGTTCAATAACCCTTCTTTAATCAGGTACTCAAACACCAGTACACTGTGGTCGCTCATTCCTACTTGGATCTCAAAACCGATTTCTCTTATGTCGGAGTGGTTCAGAGTGAAGACTAGGTCGAGTCTCGCTGGTTCTTCATTGCCTCTCATCCATGTGGGTTCTCTGACATGCTGGGTTAAAAAGTTTCTAGTCACCACCTCCAGTAGTTTGGCTCTCCACGTATCCTCGCCTCCATGCGGTTCCTTGTTCTCCCAGTCAATCCTTCCGTGAGTGAAGTCGCCCATGATGAGCAGGTGGGATCTATTTCTACAGGCAGCAGAGGCTGCCCTGTCAATTACAGTGTTAATTGCCATGTTGTTGTTGTTATACTCTTGACTGAGTCTTCTGCCATTGGGTGGAGGGTTATATATTACTGCTACTACTATTCTTGGTCCTCCCATTGTCATGGTGCCTGCTATGTAGTCTCTGAACTCCTCACAGCCCGGGATGGCCATCTCCTTAAAACTCCATTCCTTTCTCATGAGTAGGGCCACTCTGCCTTCTCCCCTACCTTTCCTCTCTTTCCTTATTTCTCTGTACTCCTGAGGAAATACGACATTCGTTGTGTGTACGTGCATCAACATTGATGTTAGACAGTACAGCATGTGTGTGTAAGAACCAGCACTGACGTTACAAAATTCAATGCTTCCGAATTAAGATATTACAGGCAACATAAGAACGGAATTCAATTAATATTAGGCACTTGTCGTAGTAGAGAAGTGCTTGTCGTAGCAGACAAGTGCCACTGTGAACCCGAACCCCTGCAAGGAAGCCATGGTCTCTGAAGGCCCGTAATCCTCATTTCCCCTCGACTGATACTACAGTCCCCTCACCCGCTTCATAACTACCCATCCTCTCCTCACTTTCCTTTCTCTCCTAGATTATACATGTCCTTTCCGTCCTCTAACCCATATCTCTCCCCTTCCATACTCTATAACTCATGTACTCACCTAGTTGTGTTTGCGGGGGTTGAGCTCTGGCTCTTTGGTCCCGCCTCTCAACCGTCAGTCAACAGGTGTACAGATTCCTGAGCGTTTCGTGCTCTATCATATCTACACTTGAAACTGTGTATGGAGTCAGCCTCCACCACATCACTTCCTAATGCATTCCAATTGTCAACCACTCAGACACTAAAAACGTTCTTTCTAATATCTCTGTAGATCATTTAGGCACTCAGTTTCCACCTGTGGCACCTTGTGCGTGTGCCCCTTGTGTTAAATAGCCTTTATCTACATGTCTTATGTCTTTATCTACACCACCTTCCCTACCTTTCACCACCTTCCCTACCCTTCACAACCTTCCCTATCCTTCACCACCACCCCTAACATTCATCACCTTCCCTACCCTTCACCATCTTTGCTACCCTTCACCACCTTCCCTACCCTTTCCCTCCATCCTTAACCATTACCTTCACCCCTAACCTCAACACCTTCCCTACCTTCACAACTATCCCTATCCTTCACAACCACCCCTAACCTTCATCACTACCCCTAACCTTCACCACGTTCCCTAACCTTCACAACCCTCCCTACCCTCCATCACCTTCCCTACCCTTCACCACGTTCCCTACCCTTCACCAACTTCCCTAACTTCACCACCTTCCCTACCCTTCACCACCTCCCCTACCTTTCACCTCCTCTACCCTTAACCTCCCCTTCCATTCACCGACTTCCGTAACCTTAACCACATTCCCGAACTTTCATCACCTTCACTACTCTTCCCCACCTTCCCTACCCTTCAAAACTTCCCCTACCCTTCACCACCTTCCCTAACCTTCACCACCTTCCCTACCCTTTACCACCTCACCTACTCTTCCCGACCTTCCCTACCCTTCAAAACTTCCCCTACCCTTCACCACCTTCCCTACCCTTCACCACCTTCCCTACCCTTCACTACTTTCCCTACCCTTCACCACCCTCCCTACCCTTCACAAGCTTCCCTCCCCCTCACTACCTTCCCTACCCTTTACCACCTTCCCTACCCTTTCACCACCTCCCCTACCTTTCACTACCTTCCCTACCCTTAACCACATTGCCTACCCTTCACCACCTTACCTACCTTTTACCACCACCCCTTCCCTTCACAACCTCCCCTACCCTTCACCTTCACTACCTTCCCTGCCTTTCACCACTTTCCCTACCCTTCAACCCCTTCCCTATCCTTCACCACCTTCCTTACCCTTCACAACCTTCCCTACCCTTCACCACATTCCCTACCCTTCACCACCTTCCTTACCCTTCACAACCTTCCTTACCCTTCACAACCTTCCTCTCCCTTCACAACCTTCCCTACCTTTCATCACCTTCCCTACCCTTCACAACCTTCCCTACCCTTCACAACCTTCCTACCCTTCACAACCTTCCCTACCCTTCACAACCTTCCCTACCCTTCACTACCTTCCCTAACTTCACCACCTTCCCTACCATTCACAACCTTCCCTACCCTTCACAACCTTCCATACCCTTCACCACCTTCCCTACTCTTAACCACATTCCCTACCCTTCACCGTCGCCCCTACCCTTCACAACCTTTCCTACCCTTCAACACTACCCCTACCCTTCACAATCTTCCCTACCCTTCACCACCTCACCTACTCTTCACCTTCCATACCCTTCACCACCTTCCCTACCCTTAACTACATTCCCTACCCTTCACCACCTTCTCTACCCTTCACCACCTTCCCTACCCTTTACCACCTTCCCTACTCTTCCCCACCTTCCCTACCCTTCACAACCTCCCCTACCCTTCACCACCGTCCGTAACCCTCACCACCACCCCTAGCCTTCACCACTACCCTTAACCTTCAACCCCACCCCTAACCTTCACCACCTTCCTTACCTACAGAACCTTCCCTACCCTTCACCACCTTCCCTACTTTTCACCACCATCCCTACCCTTCACTCTCTTCCCTATCCTTCAACACCTTCCCTACCCTTCACAACATTCCCTTCCCTTCACCCCCTTCTATACCCTTCACAACCTTCCCTACCCTTCACCACCTTTTCTACCCTTCACCACCTTCCTTACCCTTCACCACCTTCCCTACTCTTCACAACCTTCCCTACCCTTCACAACTACCCCTACCTTTCACCACCTTCCCTACCCTTCACCACCTTCCCTACCCTTTCACTATCTCCCCTACCTTTCACCACTTTCCGTAACATTAACCACATTCCCTACCTTTCACCACCTTCCCTACTCTTCCCCACCTTCCCTACCCTTCACAACCTCCCCTACCCTTGACCACCTTCCCTACCCTTCACTACCCTCCCTACCCTTCCCTATCCTTCATCACCTTCCTTAACTTTCACCACTTTCCCTAACCTTCACAACCTTCCCTACCCCTCATCACCTTCCTTACCCATCACCCCCTTCCCTATCCTTCACCACATTCATTACTCTTCACAACGTTCCCTACCCCTTACCACCTTCCCTACCCTTCTCAACCTTCCCTACCCTTCACCATCTTCTCTACCCTTCACAACCTTCTTTACCTTTTACAACCTTCCCTACCCTTCACCACCTTCCCTACCCTTCACAACTTTCCCTACCCTTCACCACCTTCCCTACCATTCATCACCACATCTACCCTTCACAACCTTTCCTACCCGTCACCACCTTCCCTACCATTCACCACCTTCCCTATCCTTCACAACCTCCCCAACCCATCACCACCATCCCTACCCTTCATCACCTTCCCTACCCTTCCCCTCCACTCCTTACCATTACCACCACCCCTAACCTAACCACCTTCCCTCCCTTCACAACTTTCTCTATCCTTCACCACCTTCCCTCCCTTCACCACCATCCCTAACCTTCACCACCTTCCCTACCATTTACCAACTCAACTCTTCACAATTTGCGTACAGCCCTTTATTCGTGCCACATGCACCCTTATGTTCCCAGTTGCTGAGTCTGAAACAACAAGAACAACAACAACAACAACTACCCTACCTTTAACCACCTCAACTCCACTATACCCATTAAGTTCATCTCATTAATAATGTGCAAATAAAACTTTCCCCCTAACTAATATTTATTATCTAAGATATTAAAAGTTATTGGGAGAGCCAGCGTCATTTTACCGGCGGTATAAGTGTCCTGGACCTTGCCCCTGGAGGCCCCTGGACCTGGCCCCTGGAGGCTTCTGGACCTGGCACCTGAGGGCCTCGTGACCTAGCCAGGAGCACTCAGGGGTCCCCTGGATAGTGATAACAACTGTAGCTTATCACTACACACTAACCGCGTGTAGTGATAACAGTGTGTAGTGATAACCGTGTGTAGTGATAACAGTGTGTAGTGATAACCGTGTGTAGTGATAACAGTGTGTAGTGATAACCGTGTGTAGTGATAACAGTGTGTAGTGATAACCGTGTGTAGTGATAACAGTGTGTAGTGATAACAGTGAATAGTGATAATCGTGTGAAGTGATAACAGTGTGTAGTGATAACAGTGTGTAGTGATACAGTGTGTAGTGATAACAGTATGTAGTGTTAACAGTGTGTAGTGAGAACCGTGTGAAGTGGTAACAGAGTGTAGTGATAACAGTTTGTAGTGATAACTGTGTGAAGTGATAACAGTGTGTGATGATAACAGTGTAAAGTGATAACAGCGTGAAGTCATAACAGTGTGCAGTGATAACCGTGTGAAGAGATAACCGTGTGAAGTGATAACAGTGTGTAGTGATAACAGTGTGTAGTGATAAGAGTGTGAAGTGATAACAGTGAGTAGTGATAACAGTGTGTAGTGATAACAATGTGTAGTGATAACCGTGTGAAGTGACAACAGTGTGTAGTGATAACAGTGTGTAGTGATAACCGTGTGAAGTGATAACAGTGTGTAGTGATAACAGTGTGTAGTGATAACAGTGTGAAGAGATAACCGTGTGAAGTGATAACAGTGTGTAGTGATAACAGTGTGTAGTGATAACAGTGTGAAGTGATAAAAAGGAGTAGTGATAACCGTGCGTAGTGATAGCCGTGTGTAGTGATAACCGTGTGAAGTGATAACAGTGTGAGGTGATAACAGTGTGTAGTGATAAGCGTGTGAAGTGATAACATTGTGTAGTGATAACCGTATGTAGTGATAACAGTGTGTAGTGATAACCGTGTGTAGTGATAACCGAGTGAAGTGATAACGGTTTGAAGGGCTATCCGTGTGAAATGATAACAGTGTGCAGTGATAACAGTGTGTAGTGATAACAGTGTACTCACCTAATTGTACTCACCTAATTGTGCTTGCGGGGGTTGAGCTCTGGCTCTTTGGTCCCGCCTCTCAACCGTCAATCAACTGGTGTACAGATTCCTGAGCCTATTGGGCTCTATCATATCTACATTTGAAACTGTGAATGGAGTCAGCCTCCACCACATCACTTCCTAATGCATTCCATTTGCTAACTACTCTGACACTGAAAAAGTTCTTTCTAACGTCTCTGTGGCTCATTTGGGTACTCAGCTTCCACCTGTGTCCCCTTGTTCGCGTCCCACCAGTGTTGAAAAGTTCGTCCTTGTTTACCCGGTCGATTCCCCTGAGGATTTTGTAGGTCGTGATCATGTCCCCCCTTACTCTTCTGTCTTCCAGTGTCGTGAGGTGCATTTCCCGCAGCCTTTCCTCATAACTCATGCCTCTTAGTTCTGGGACTAGTCTAGTAGCATACCTTTGGACTTTTTCCAGCTTCGTCTTGTGCTTGACAAGGTACGGGCTCCATGCTGGGGCCGCATACTCCAGGATTGGTCTTACATATGTGGTGTACAAGATTCTGAATGATTCCTTACACAGGTTCCTGAACGCCGTTCTGATGTTAGCCAGCCTCGCATATGCCGCAGACGTTATTCTCTTTATGTGGGCTTCAGGAGACAGGTTTGGTGTGATATCAACTCCTAGATCTTTCTCTCTGTCTGTTTCATTAAGTACTTCATCTCCTATTCTGTATCCTGTGCCTGGCCTCCTGTTTCCACTGCCTAGTTTCATTACTTTGCATTTACTCGGGTTGAACTTCAACAGCCATTTGTTGGACCATTCACTCAGTCTATCCAGGTCATCTTGTAGCCTCCTACTATCATCCTCTGTTTCAATCCTCCTCATAATTTTTGCATCGTCGGCAAACATTGAGAGGAACGAATCTATACCCTCTGGGAGATCATTTACATATACCAGAAACAGTATAGGTCCGAGGACTGACCCCTGCGGGACTCCACTTGTGACGTCTCGCCAATCTGAGACTTCACCCCTCACACAGACTCGTTGTCTCCTGTTGCTTAGGTATTCCTCTATCCACCGGAGTACCTTCCCTCTCACTCCAGCCTGCATCTCCAACTTTCGCACTAGCCTCTTGTGTGGCACTGTATCAAAGGCTTTCTGACAATCCAAAAATATGCAGTCTGCCCACCCTTCTCTTTCTTGCCTTATTTTTGTTGCCTGGTCGTAGAATTCAAGTAACCCTGTGAGGCAGGACCTGCCATCCCTGAACCCATGTTGATGCTGTGTGTAGTGTAGTGTGTAGTGATATAAGTGTGTAGTGATAGCCGTGTGCAGTGATAGCCGTGTAAAGCGATAACAGTGTGAAGTGATAACAGTGCGTAGTAATAACAGTGTGTAGTGATAACCGTATGTAGTGATAACCGTGTGTAGTGATAACCGTGTGAAGTGATAACAGTGTTAAGTGATAACAGTGTGTAGTGATAACAGTGTGTAGTGATAACAGTGTGAAGTGATGACAGTGTGTAGTGATAACAGTGTGAAGTGACAACAGTGTGAATTGATAACAGTGTGTAGTGATAACCGTGTGTAGTGATAACAGTGTGTAGATATAGCCGTGTGTAGTGATAGCCGTGTGAAGTGATATCAGTGTGAAGTGATAACAGTGTGTAGAGATAACCGTGTGAAGTGATAACAGTATATGGTGATAACAGTGTGTAGTGATAACAGTGTGTAGTCATAACAGTGTGTAGTGAGAGCCGTGTGTAGTGATAGCCGTGTGAAGTGATATCAGTGTGAAGTGATAACAGTGTGTAGTGATAACCGTGTGAAGTGATAACAGTATGTGGTGATAACAGTGTAAAGTGATAACAGTGTGAAGTCATAACAGTGTGTAGTGATAACCGTGTGAAGTGATAACAGTGTTAAGTGATAACAGTGTGTAGTGATAACCGTGTGAAGTGATAACAGTGTGTAGTGATAACAGTGTGTAGTGATAACAGTGTGAAGAGATAACCGTGTGAAGTGATAACAGTGTGTAGTGATAACAGTGTGTAGTGATAACAGTGTGAAGTGATAAAAGTGGGTAGTGATAACCGTGTGTAGTGATAGCCGTGTGTAGTGATAACCGTGTGAAGTGATAACAGTGTGAGGTGATAACAGTGTGTAGTGATAAGCGTGTGAAGTGATAACATTGTGTAGTGATAACCGTATGTAGTGATAACAGTGTGTAGCGATAACCGTGTGTAGTGATAACCGAGTGAAGTGATAACGGTTTGAAGGGTTATCCGTGTGAAATGATAACAGTGTGCAGTGATAACAGTGTGTAGTGATAACAGTGTGTAGTGATAGCCGTGTGCAGTGATAGCCGTGTAAAGCGATAACAGTGTGAAGTGATAACAGTGCCTAGTAATAACAGTGTGTAGTGATAACCGTATGTAGTGATAACCGTGTGTAGTGATAACCGTGTGAAGTGATAACAGTGTTAAGTGATAACAGTGTGTAGTGATAACAGTGTGTAGTGATAACAGTGTGAAGTGATGACAGTGTGTAGTGATAACAGTGTGAAGTGACAACAGTGTGAATTGATAACAGTGTGTAGTAATAAGAATGTGTAGTGATGACAGTGTGTAGTGATAACCGTGTGAAGTGATAACAGTGTGTATAGATAACCGTGTGTAGTGATGACCGTGTGAAGTGATAACAGTGAGTAGTGATAACAGTGTGTGGTGATAACAGTGTAAAGTGATAACAGCGTGAAGTCATAACAGTGTGCAGTAATTACCGTGTGAAGTGAAAACCGTGTGAAGTGATAACAGTGTGTAGTGATAATTGTGTGCAGTGATAACAGTGTGAAGTGATAACAGTGAGTAGTGATAACAGTGTGTAGTGATAACAGTGTGTAGTGATAACCGTGTGAAGTGATAACAGTGTATAGATAACCGTGTGTAGTGATAGCCGTGTGTAGTGATAACCGTGTGAAGTGTTAACAGTGAGTAGTGATAACCGTGTGAAGTGATAACAGTGTGTAGCGATAACCGTATGTAGTGAAAAGAGTGTGTAGTGATAACAGTGTGTAGTGATAACCGTGTGAAGTGATAACAGTGTATAGATAACCGTGTGTAGTGATAGCCGTGTGTAATGATAACCGTGTGAAGTGTTAACAGTGAGTAGTGATAACCGTATGTAGTGATAACAGAGTGTATTGATAACAGTGTGTAGTGATAGACGTGTGCAGTGATAGCCGTGTGAATTGATAACAGTGTGAAGTTATAACAGTGTGTAGTGATAACAGTATGTAGTTATAACCGTATGTAATGATAACCGTGTGAAGTGATAACAGTGTTAAGTGATAACAGTTTTAGTGATAACAGTATGTAGTGAAAACCGTGTGTAGTGATAACATTGTGTAGTGATAACAGTGTGTAGTGATAACAGTGTGTGGTGATAACAGTGTGTAGTGATAACCGTGTGAAGTGGTAACAGTGTGTGGTGATAACAGTGTAAAGTGATAACAGTGTGAAGTCATAACAGTGTATAGTGTTAACCGTGTGAAGTGATAACCGTGTGAAGTAATAACAGTGTGTAGTGATAACAGTGTGTAGTGATAACAGTATGAAGTGATAACAGTGAGTAGTGATAACAGTGTGTAGTGATAACAGTGTGTAGTGATGACCGTGTGAAGTGATAACAGTGTGTGGTGATAACAGTGTAAAGTGATAACTGTGTGAAGTCATAACAGTGTATAGTGTTAACCGTGTGAAGTGATAACAGTGTGTAGTGATAACAGTGTGTAGTGATAACAGTATGAAGTGACAACAGTGAGTAGTGATAACAGTGTGTAGTGATAACAGTGTGTAGTGATGACCGTGTGTAGTGATAACAGTGTGTAGTAATAACAGTGTGTAGTGATAACAGTGTGTAGTGATAACAGTGTGTAGTGATAACCATGTGTAGTGAAACCTTGTGAAGTAATAACAGTGTTTTGTGATAACAGTGTGTAGTGATAACAGTGTGAAGTGATAACAGTGTGTAGTGATAACAGTGTGAAGTGATAACAGTGTGTAGTGATAACAGTGTGTAGTGATAGCAGTGTGTAGTGATAACAGTGTGTAGTGATAACAGTGTGTAGTGATAACCGTGTGAAGTGATAACAGTGTGAAGTGATAACAGTGAGTAGTGATAACAGTGTGTGGTGATAACAGTGTAAAGTGATAACAGCGTGAAGTCATGACAGTGTGCAGTGATAACAGTGTGAAGTGATAACCGTGTGAAGTGATAAGTGTGTAGTGATAAATGTGTGTAGTGATAACAGTGTGAAGTGATAACAGTGAGTAGTGATAACAGTGTGTAGTGATAACAGTGTGTAGTGATAACCGTAAGAAGTGATAACAGTGTGTATAGATAACCGGGTGTAGCGATAGCCGTGTGAATTGATAACAGTGTGAAGTGAAAACAGTGTGTAGTGATAACAGTGTGTAGTGATAACCGTGTGAAGTTATAACAGTGTGTATAGATAACCGTGTGTAGTGATAGGTGTGTGAATTGATAACCGTGTGAAGTGATAACCGTGTGAAGTGATAACAGTGTGTAGTGATAACTGTGTGCAGTGATAACAGTGGGAAGTGATAACAGTGAGTAGTGATAACAGTGTGTGGTGATAAAAGTGTAAAGTGATAACAGCGTGAAGTCATAACAGTGTGCAGTAATTACCGTGTGAAGTGATAACCGTGTGAAGCGATAACCGTGTGTAGTGATATTTGTGTGCAGTGATAACAGTGTGCAGTGATAACAGTGAGTAGTGATAACAGTGCGTAGTGATAACAGTGTGTAGTGATAACCGTGTGAAGTGATAACAGTGTATAGATAACCGTGTGTAGTGATAACCGTGTGAAGTGTTAACAGTGAGTAGTGATAACCGTGTGAAGTGATAACAGTGTGTAGCGATAACCGTATGTAGTGATAAGAGTGTGTAGTGATAACAGTGTGTAGTGATAACCGTGTGAAGTGATAACAGTGTATAGATAACCGTGTGTAGTGATAGCCGTGTGTAATGATAACCGTGTGAAGTGTTAACAGTCAGTAGTGATAACCGTATGTAGTGATAACAGAGTGTATTGATAACAGTGTGTAGTGATAGATGTGTGCAGTGATAGCCGTGTGAATTGATAACAGTGTGAAGTGATAACAGTGTGTAGTGATAACAGTATGTAGTTATGACCGTATGTAGTGATAACCGTGTGAAGTGATAACAGTGTTAAGTGATAACAGTGTGTAGTGATAACAGTATGTAGTGAAAACCGTGTGTAGTGATAACAGTGTGTAGTCATAACAGTGTGTAGTGATAGCCGTATGTAGTGATAGCCGTGTGAAGTGATATCAGTGTGAAGTGATAACAGTGTGTAGTGATAACCGTGTGAAGTGATAACAGTGTGTGGTGATAACAGTGTAAAGTGATAACAGTGTGAAGTCATAACAGTGTATAGTGTTAACAGTGTGAAGTGATAACCGTGTGAAGTGATAACAGTGTGTAGTGATAACAGTGTGTAGTGATAACAGTATGAAGTGATAACAGTGAGTAGTGATAACAGTGTGTAGTGATAACAGTGTGTAGTGATAACAGTGTGTAGTAATAACAGTGTGTAGTGATAGCAGTGTGTAGTGATAACAGTGTGTAGTGATAACCGTGAGTAGTGAAACCTTCTGAAGTAATACAAGTGTTTTGTGATAACAGTGTGTAGTGATAACCGTGTGAAGTGATAACAGTGTAGTGATAACAGTGTGTAGTGATAACAGTGTGAAGTGATAACAGTGTGTAGTGATAGCAGTGTGTAGTGATAGCAGTGTGTAGTGATAACCGTGTGAAGTGATAACAGTGTGTACAGATAACCGTGTGTAGTGATAACAGTGTTTAGTAATAACAGTGTGTAGTGATAACAGTGTGTAGTGATAACCGTGTGAAGTGATATCACTGAACACAGTTATCACTACACACTGTTATCACTTCACACGGTTATCACTACACACTGTTATCACTACACACTGTTATTACTAAACACTGTTATCACTACACACGGTTATCACTTTACACGGTTATCACTGCACACTGTCATGACTTCACGCTGTTATCACTTTACACTGTTATCACCACACACTGTTATCACTACTCACTGTTATCACTTCACACTTATCACTGAACACAGTTATCACTACATACTGTTAAGTGTGAAGTGATAACAGTGAGTAGTGATAACAGTGTGTGGTGATAACAGTGTAAAGTGATAACAGCGTGAAGTCATGACAGTGTGCAGTGATAACCGTGTAAAGTGATAACCGTGTGAAGTGATACCAGTGTGTAGTGATAAATGTGTGTAGTGATAACAGTGTGAAGTGATAACAGTGAGTAGTGATAACAGTGTGTAGTGATAACAGTGTGTAGTGATAACCGTGTGAAGTGATAACAGTGTGTATAGATAACCGGGTGTAGCGATAGCCGTGTGTAGTGATAACCGTGTGAAGTGTTAAAAGTGTGTAGTGATAACCGTGTGAAGTGATAACAGTGTGTATTGATAACAGTGTAAAGTGATAACAATGTGATGTCATAACAGTGTATAGTGTTAACCGTGAGAAGTGATAACCGTGTGAAGTGATAACAGTGTGTAGTGATAACAGTGTGAAGTGATAACAGTGTGTAGTGATAACAGTGTGTAGTGATAGCAGTTTGTAGTGATAACCGTGTGAAGTGATAACAGTGTGTACAGATAACCGTGTATAGTGATAACAGTGTCAAATGATAACAGTGTGTAGTAATAACAGTGTGTAGTAATAACAGTGTAGTGATAACAGTGTGTAGTGATAACCGTGTGAAGTGATAACAGTGTAGTGATAACTGAGTGCAGTGATAACAGTGTGAAGTGATAACAGTGAGTAGTGATAACAGTGTGTGGTGATAACAGTGTAAAGTGATAACAGCGTGAAGTCATGACAGTGTGCAGTAATAGCCGTGTGAAGTGATACCCGTGTGAAGTGATAACAGTGTGTAGTGATAAATGTGTGTAGTGATAACAGTGTGTAGTGATAACAGTATGAAGTGATAACAGTGAGTAGTGATAACAGTGTGTAGTGATAAGTGTGTAGTGATAACCGTATGAAGTGATAACAGTGTGTATAGATAACCGGGTGTAGCGATAGCCGTGTGTAGTGATAACCGTGTGAAGTGTTAACAGTGTGTAGTGTTATGATCTCAGCCTGCAGGAGAAACGAGTCTCCCTTCTTGAGAGTTATTCAGCAAGCCTGACCTAACTAGAAGGTCTAGCAAGTATTGAGGTGATAACGCATATGTAAAATAGTTGGTTGGGTATGTGTAACAGTTTGAGATTATGGGCAATGCAGAAGAAAATAGATAAATGACGGGCTAGGAGATGTGGACATTTTGCTGGAGGCGTGAGGCTCGCTTCTGGAGGACCTTGACCTCACTTGAGTGCCAGACATCGCAGGGGGAAGCCGCGCTCCGTTGAGCTCCCGTCAGAAGGGAACCCCTAGTGATATATCTCTAAGAGAAGAGAAGTGTGCAGACGTGCCAGCTGTGGAATCGAGCTGGGGACGTGTGGTCTCAAGTCGTGGACGATAATTAGTGAATATTAAGCCGCCCGGAGGCATTATTGTGGGCTGTGTGGAGCGCCCTGACTAGACGCCGTCAGAGGGAAAGCGCCCTCGACCAATTAATCTGTGGTAAGCACGATAAACGCCAGTTCATAGTGATTGTTTGTAGTTGGTCGTGTGCCCAGCGACAGTAGCAATGTTTATTTATAAGTTAGACATGTTTTAATAAGGCAGAAGGCCTGAAATAAGAGAGTGGAGAGGGAGGAGCACGGAGCGACGTCCGTCCACTCTGAGCGCTGGCGGACGACTGAGGGAGCCTGGCTCCGGATGGAGGAAGACCCTCCCAGCGAGTGAGGACCGCCGCCAGGCGAGGTGGAGTATGGACCCGCCCAAAACGGGGGAGTCCACTCTCACTGTATGTAGAGGACAGATAGAGGTTTGAGGCAAGCATATTGTGTGGTTATTTTTGTTTATGTGTTAAAGGGGAACATTTTATTTGGAACGTCGATGGGTTGCAGGTTTGTCTTTGGGGAAGAAGTTGCTGAGAACTTCGAAGCCAGCAGATGATGTAGCTGATGAGACTCCAAGGTAGTGGAGCAGAGGACCTCGAGCTGTGAGGAGAAGCAGCAGTGAGGAGGAGTGTCACGTGCTTCTGTAGAGGTGGTGTAGCAGCCAAGAGAGCTGTGGAAGAACCTAACAGAAGGGTGAAGCACCGTAGTTGCACAAGGAAACTTCATGATAGCAGCCTGGAGGAGCTGCAGAGGATCCTGGTAGTGAAGCCCGGCAGAACCTAAAGATATTAGGGTAGTGAACTTCCAGAGGTGGAAGGGGAAGTTCTGGTGGATTACTAGTAGGGAGTTGATAGTGTTTGGTTGTCATTAGCGTGCAAGACGCAGTGAGAGGTGAGTGACTGTTTGCATTCTTATGTCAAGGAGTGTTTTATACTGAAGTTTAGAGTTACAGTCGTAGGCTGGATTACCTACGGATGTATGCGTTCCAGGACTGACAGTGATCGATTAATCATTGTTGTGTATTAATGAACATTTATACTGATATATGTTATTGCATTCAAATGCTGATTTTCTATATATACATTATCTTGCTGATAGTGCAACAGTGTATGTAGGCTTGACCAACTTGAGGAGGTTAATAGTATCAGGTGGTAACCAGGAGATAGGATACCACTTGATAAGCTGATAATAGAGTTCTGATGGTGTTGGAGTGCAACCTGATTGTGATATTATAGAGTATAGGATTCATTATTATTATATGTGTGTATGTATCGTGTATGTGCTTTGTCCAGTAAATGTGTCACAATTTGCTGGTGTTTGCCCTTGTCCTAGTGAGGCTTCCCAGGAGGTAGTAAAGAAGGAGAGAGAAAGAACCAAGAACCACTGCTGTGGACAGGGTAGGAGGTAATACTAGTAAGTCATAGGGGATTGAGGAGATCATATCTTATCTAAGGAGAGAGTGGGGAGTCACAGCGGCTCGAGTGGGTGTGTGCACGTGACAACGAGGCTAAGTGTTGGAGCCGCATCCCCTAAACGTGTGACGTTGAGCCCCTCTCCAAGAGCCAGAAGCGCCAAGGGTGATCTCCTAGTATAAGCACTCTACCGAGTTGTGGGTTGGGTTGTCCGTAGAGAAGGATCAACGACGACAACACCAACCAACCCACAGTCTATAAGAAATTGGGGGCCTGTGTCCGGGAGAGTGAACTGACACACCCACACCCTGTCCAAGAGTGGATTTGTACACCCTTGCTGAAATAGATAAACTGTGTGACCGCAGGTGTATATTCTCTCTCTTGGGAAGACTCACAGGACAAAGATGGATAAGGTGCAAGCGTTTGTGGAGTCAGGCAAGCCTGAGGACTTGGAAGGTTGCACGAGGGATCAATTGAAGCAAATAGCAGAAAAATGTGGCATCAGGTTGAAAGCATCTAAAGTAGCTGGGATGAAGAATGAGATCCTGAGGCAGTTAAGAGCCAAAAATGAAGCGGCAGAACAAGGAGCCCAAAAAGGAGCTGAAAGTAGAAAGGAGGATGATGGGCAGGATGACGTGAGATCCCAGGGATCGAGTAGGAGCAGCAAGAGTAGCCGCAGTAGCAGGAGTAGCCGGAATAGGAGCTTGGAGAGATTCCAGTTAGAGCTCCAGATGCAGCGTGAGGACAAGGAGAGACAGTTCCAGCTGGAAAAGATGAAATTAGAACTCCAGATGAAAAATGAAGCCGAGAAGGAAAAAGAGAAAACCAGGCTGGAAGTAGAGAGAGCGAGACTAGAGGTGGAGAAAGAAAAAGAGAAAACCAGAATAAGAGAACTGGAGTTGGAACAAGAGAAAGAAAAAGAAAAAGCCCAGGTCGAAAAAGAAAAAGCCCAGGTCGAAAAAGAAAAAGAGAGAACAAAACAAATGCAGATAGAAGCGAATAGAACCTTGGCTGAGCAAAGGATTGAACATGGGTTGCCAGAGAGCACCACCCAGGTATCACACCCACCAGATGTTAGGGTTAGGGAGAAGGACATTCCCTTGTTTGTTCCCGAAGAGGCAGAGAGCTTCTTCGAGCATTTTGAGAAAGTAGCCAGTATCAAGGAGTGGCCACAGGAGGAATGGGCCCAGCTGGTCCAGTTAAGATTGACCGGTGCAGCCAGGGAGGCATACACCCAATTGTCACTGGAAGAGTGCCAGGATTACGCCACAGTAAAGAGCAGCATATTGCGCTCGTTTCAGTTAACCTCAGAGGCTTATAGGAAGCGTTTCAGAGAAATGATCAAAGTTGGAGCATGTACATTTGCTGAGACAGCAAGAGATCTGGAAAGACGATTCCAGAAGTGGATTGAGGCTGCTGGAGTTGGATCTTACGCTGACCTGAAGCAACTGATGGTCATGGAGAAGTTCTTGGAGATGATGCATCCCGAAACAAGGTTCAAGATCCAAGAAGCAGGGATAAAGGAGGTGAAAGATGCCGCAGATAGGGCGGGTATGATTACTGAAGCGTACAAGAGCTTAAGGGAGAACAGAGTGAGAAGCGAGGCGAGACGCAGCAATGGCAGATCCAATGGAGTCTGGGGAGGAAGAAATTATGAAAGACCCAGAAGAGTCTGGGGTGAGAAAAATTTTGATAAATGGGCAGATAAAAGTAAATACCCTAAAACTCAGAAGAGTAGGTCGCGCACTTCGTCTGAAAGTGAAGATGGAGGAGCCAGACGAGAAACTAATCGTTATCCAGGAAATCAAGAGTCCAGTAAAGCTCGACAGAGTACGAGTAGTACGTCTGGCCCGAGGAACTCCAATACGAGTGGACAGAGTCAGAGCTACTCTGGTACATATAGAAGAGACTTTTCCCAGATGAGATGTTACAATTGTAACGGATTGGGTCACGTGATGCGAGATTGTAGACAGGGCAAGAGAGTTGTGACCCTGGCCATGTGTGACCCCCGAGGTAAATATACTAATGTGTTCCGAGACAAACCACAGAGAGCGAACTTAGTGAACGAGAGGTATAGGCCGTTCATGAGCAAAGGTTGGATCAGTATAGGAGGCCAACCTGAGGTAGAAGTTGGTATCTTAAGAGATACCGGAGCTAATCAGAGCTTGATTACGAGAAGCCTGATTGGGAATGATCGACGGTTAGCTGGCAGGAGTAAGATGAGAGTATATGGGTTATTGTCTGAGAGTGACATGCCCGTATGTACTGTCCAGCTAAGGTCGGAATATGTGTCGGCGGAGGTGATGTTGGGAGTGTGCCCCGACATACCTGTTCCAGGAGTCCAAGTGATCCTGGGGAATGACTTGTGCGGGACAAAGGTGTTGCCGAGAGTCGTAGCGGAGACTGTGCCAGAGGAGTGCCCAGAAGGCCACTGCACGGGTGGGACACCTGAGAGTGTGAACCTGACTGACATCCGAGGAGATGAGTCAGGAGACCGCCAAGCCATTGAAAACCCTGTCTCGGTAGTGATGAAGGCAGAGGTAGCCGACGAGGGAGACGCCGGAGAAGATGAGACAGTGTCGATTCAGCCGGTGGAAAATATCGACGTAGATATAGCGTGGCTGTTTGATGAAGGTCCAGCCCAGGAGAATGAAGTCTCGGTGAGGTCGAAAGTGAAGATGACCCAGCCGAAGAAGAATCATGTGAAGAGAGCGGACCTGAGTAGAGCCCAGACTGCTGAAATTAAGAGTCGGAAGGTGAATGCAACTGTGCTGAGTAGGAATGAGGAAGGATGTGGACATACAGAGGACGAGAGTAGAGCGTCAAGTTGTCCACGAGCACAGAGGCATTTGGGTAGTAGAGTTAAGTTGTTTGAGATGTCAGGAGTTGACATGTTTCACAGAAAACGTGAAGAAAAGATAGTGAAGAAGAGTAGTAACCGAGAAAGTGAAAGGAGAAGAGACAGTATGTGTGGAGAGATGTTTGCGAGCACTTTGGGAGAGGCAAAGCGACATGTATGGTCGAGTGCTGTTGGATGTAATACAGTGCCCGAAGAAACTTTTAGGGAACGAAGAAGAGTTGAAGGAGAAGAAATGGAGTTGCATAGAGGTGAAAAGTGGGGGAAGAGGAAGATGATACAAGCATGGAGGAATAGAAGAAAGCCGAGGACTCGATGGAGGTCAAACAGGATGAGGTCTTGGATAAATGAGGAGACGAAAGGGAGGATCGTCGGTGAAGACGAGGGAGTGAAGTATGATGACAGGAGGCGGAAGTATACTGGCAGTAGATGGAAGTATGAAGATGACAGAGGAGGTACAGACAGTAGATGTCTGACTCTGGACGAGAAGAGAAGAAGACGAGGAAACGGAGGGTGGAGACAGTAAGTAGAGTGGACCAATGGATTGCAGGCGTCCAAGGAGGACAGCCTAGCCGAGAGGTGCTAGAGAAGTCAAATCGTTTATGAGAAGACCATGTTTCTGGAGAGTTGTGAGCCGGATGTTGCAAGGAGCAACGAACTAATTGTAGACTCCTAAGGGAGTACGTAAGCAGATCAACCGTTCGAATCAATCGGTTGAAGAAAGAGACAGTCTAGTGGCGGATGTATTATCCCGAGCTTTGCCACTGGAATAACTCTCAAAAATAAGGGGAGGGGAGTGTTATGATCTCAGCCTGCAGGAGAAACGAGTCTCCCTTCTTGAGAGTTATTCAGCAAGCCTGACCTAACTAGAAGGTCTAGCAAGTATTGAGGTGATAACGCATATGTAAAATAGTTGGTTGGGTATGTGTAACAGTTTGAGATTATGGGCAATGCAGAAGAAAATAGATAAATGACGGGCTAGGAGATGTGGACATTTTGCTGGAGGCGTGAGGCTCGCTTCTGGAGGACCTTGACCTCACTTGAGTGCCAGACATCGCAGGGGGAAGCCGCGCTCCGTTGAGCTCCCGTCAGAAGGGAACCCCTAGTGATATATCTCTAAGAGAAGAGAAGTGTGCAGACGTGCCAGCTGTGGAATCGAGCTGGGGACGTGTGGTCTCAAGTCGTGGACGATAATTAGTGAATATTAAGCCGCCCGGAGGCATTATTGTGGGCTGTGTGGAGCGCCCTGACCAGACGCCGTCAGAGGGAAAGCGCCCTCGACCAATTAATCTGTGGTAAGCACGATAAACGCCAGTTCATAGTGATTGTTTGTAGTTGGTCGTGTGCCCAGCGACAGTAGCAATGTTTATTTATAAGTTAGACATGTTTTAATAAGGCAGAAGGCCTGAAATAAGAGAGTGGAGAGGGAGGAGCACGGAGCGACGTCCGTCCACTCTGAGCGCTGGCGGACGACTGAGGGAGCCTGGCTCCGGATGGAGGAAGACCCTCCCAGCGAGTGAGGACCGCCGCCAGGCGAGGTGGAGTATGGACCCGCCCAAAACGGGGGAGTCCACTCTCACTGTATGTAGAGGACAGATAGAGGTTTGAGGCAAGCATATTGTGTGGTTATTTTTGTTTATGTGTTAAAGGGGAACATTTTATTTGGAACGTCGATGGGTTGCAGGTTTGTCTTTGGGGAAGAAGTTGCTGAGAACTTCGAAGCCAGCAGATGATGTAGCTGATGAGACTCCAAGGTAGTGGAGCAGAGGACCTCGAGCTGTGAGAAGAAGCAGCAGTGAGGAGGAGTGTCACGTGCTTCTGTAGAGGTGGTGTAGCAGCCAAGAGAGCTGTGGAAGAACCTAACAGAAGGGTGAAGCACCGTAGTTGCACAAGGAAACTTCATGATAGCAGCCTGGAGGAGCTGCAGAGGATCCTGGTAGTGAAGCCCGGCAGAACCTAAAGATATTAGGGTAGTGAACTTCCAGAGGTGGAAGGGGAAGTTCTGGTGGATTACTAGTAGGGAGTTGATAGTGTTTGGTTGTCATTAGCGTGCAAGACGCAGTGAGAGGTGAGTGACTGTTTGCATTCTTATGTCAAGGAGTGTTTTATACTGAAGTTTAGAGTTACAGTCGTAGGCTGGATTACCTACGGATGTATGCGTTCCAGGACTGACAGTGATCGATTAATCATTGTTGTGTATTAATGAACATTTATACTGATATATGTTATTGCATTCAAATGCTGATTTTCTATATATACATTATCTTGCTGATAGTGCAACAGTGTATGTAGGCTTGACCAACTTGAGGAGGTTAATAGTATCAGGTGGTAACCAGGAGATAGGATACCACTTGATAAGCTGATAATAGAGTTCTGATGGTGTTGGAGTGCAACCTGATTGTGATATTATAGAGTATAGGATTCATTATTATTATATGTGTGTATGTATCGTGTATGTGCTTTGTCCAGTAAATGTGTCACAATTTGCTGGTGTTTGCCCTTGTCCTAGTGAGGCTTCCCAGGAGGTAGTAAAGAAGGAGAGAGAAAGAACCAAGAACCACTGCTGTGGACAGGGTAGGAGGTAATACTAGTAAGTCATAGGGGATTGAGGAGATCATATCTTATCTAAGGAGAGAGTGGGGAGTCACAGCGGCTCGAGTGGGTGTGTGCACGTGGCAACGAGGCTAAGTGTTGGAGCCGCATCCCCTAAACGTGTGACGTTGAGCCCCTCTCCAAGAGCCAGAAGCGCCAAGGGTGATCTCCTAGTATAAGCACTCTACCGAGTTGTGGGTTGGGTTGTCCGTAGAGAAGGATCAACGACGACAACACCAACCAACCCACAGTCTATAATAGTAGTGATAACCGTGTGAAGTGATAACAGTGTGTAGCGATAACCGTATGTAGTGATAACAGTGTTTAGTGATAACAGTGAGTAGTGATAACAGTGTGTGGTGATAACAGTGTAAAGTGATAACAGCGTGAAGTCATAACAGTGTGCAGTAATAACCGTGTGAAGTGATAACCGTGTGAAGTGATAACAGTGTGTAGTGATAATTGTGTGTAGTGATAACAATGTGAAGTGATAACAGTGAGTAGTGATAACAGTGTGTAGTGATAACAGTGTGCAATGGTAACCGTGTGAAGTGATAACAGTGTGTATAGATAACCGTGTGTAGTGATATCCGTGTGTAGTGATATCAGTGTGTAGTGATAACCGTGTGTAGTGATAACCGTGTGAAGTGATAACGGTTTGAAGGGCTAGTCGTGTTAAGTGATAACAGAGTGCAGTGATAACAGTGTGTAGTGATAACAGTGTCTAGTTATAACCGTATGTAGTGATAACCGCGTGTAGTGATAACCGTGTGAAGTGATAACAGTGTTAAGTGATAACAGTGTGTAGTGATAACAGTGTGTGGTGATAACAGTGTGAAGTGATAACAGTGTGCAGTGATAAGAGTGTGAAGTGATAACAGTGTGATTTGATAACATTGTGTAGTGATAACCGTGTGAAGTGATAACAGTGTGTAGTGATAACAGTATGTAGTATTCACAACCTCCCCTACCCTTCACCACCTTCCCAACCCTTCACTACGCTCCGTACCCTTCACAATCTTCCCTATCCTTCATCACCTTCCCTAAATTTCACCACTTTCTCTAACCTTCACAACCTTCCCTACCCCTCATCACCTTCCCTACCCTTCACCACCTTCCCTACTCTTCACCACCTTCCCTACCCTTCACCACCTTCCCTATCCTTCACCACCTTCCCTACCCTCCACCACCTTCCCTATCCTTCACCACCACCCTTAACCTTCACCATCTTCCCTACCCTTCACCTCTTCCCTATCCTTCACCACCTTCCCTACGCAGGCGATGAGTCACAATAACGTGGCTGAAGTATGTTGACCAGACCACACACTAGAAATTGAAGGGACGACGACGTTTCGGTCCGTCCTGGACCATTCTCAAGTCGATTGTGATGAGGAGGTAGGGACAGGCAATAAATAGGCAAGAGAGAGCTGAGGAGGAAAGTCAGGTGTAGGGGATAGTAGTAATGAGAACTGCAGCAGGCCTATTGGCCCATACGAGGCAGCTCCTAATATAACCACCGAAGGAGATAGTAATAGGAAAAAAGAAGAGGATAGCAAGGGAGCGTAGGAGAAGACAATGAACAGAAAAAGGGAGAAGAGAGAAAGAAAAGGAAAGAGAAAGAAAGAAATGGAAGGGGGAAAGCTTATGTTAAGTCACGTTTGTTAGAAAGATTAGAGCATTTGAGTATATACTGTGAAAGGGAAGAGTCCACAGCAACAAAGCCAGGACTCAAGTTCATGTTGGGTACATTGTTTATAAGAGCCGATTCTACAAGACGGCGTCTGTGTAGAGTAGAGGCAGGAAAGATTATTTTGGAGGAAGACCAATCAATGGGATGATTAGAATCCCTCACATGGCAGAAGAGAGCATTGTTAGTGTCTGCAGACTTAACACTTCTCTTGTGTTCTTTAAGTCTGTCATTCAGTGTACGGCCAGTTTCGCCAAAGTATTGGAGAGGACAAGATGAACAGGAAATAGAGTAGACACCAGCAGCATTAGAAGCAGGAGGAGCAGTGTGAACTAGATTGCTACGAAGTGTGTTAGTTTGTCGAAAGGCGAGTTTAATGTCAAGAGGACGAAAGGTATTGGTAAAAGTTTTGAGTTCAGATATGAAGGGAAGGCATAGTACAGTGCTACTAGTGTTGGAAGCAGGTTTAGGATGAAAGAAATTTCGTTTAGCTTGAGAGTGGGCACAGTTGATGAAATGCAAAGGATAACCAAGGCGAGAGAATGATTTGTAGATAAAGGCAATTTCAGAATCAAGAAACTGAGGGTCGCTGATGCGTATAGCGCGGAGGAAGAGAGAGACGAGGACACTTTTCTTAACAGAAGGAGGATGGTAGGAAAAGAAGTGAACGTACATGCCACTATGCATGGGTTTACGGTAGACAGAGAAAGAGAACCCAGACACAGAGCTGTGAACATGAACATCAAGAAAAGGAAGGAGGGAATTAGATTCCCACTCAACTTTGAAATGGAAATAAGGAGCCAGATTGTTAAGAGAGGCGAGGAAAGGCTGGAAAAGATTAAGGTCATGAGGCCATAAAGCAAAAATGTCATCAACATATCGAAGCCAGAGAGAGGGACGAGTATCAATAGAAGGAAGAAGAACAGTTTCGAAGTATTCCATGTAGAAATTAGCAAGAACAGGGGAGAGAGGGGAACCCATAGCGACGCCGAAAGTTTGAGTGTAATATTTACCGTTGAAAGAGAAAGAGTTAGATTCAACACAGAGTCTAATGAGATCGAGAAAAACGTCAGTGGGAAGTGGGAGAGGAAGGAGGCCCTCTGACGCCTTCTGTTTGAGGAAAGAGAGAACGTCATCGAGCGGAACATTAGTGAACAGAGAGTCGACATCAAGACTAAACATCTTACAAGAGGGTTGCAGGCGCAGTCTTTCTATGAAGTCCTGAGAGTGACGAAGGTGGGCAGGGGAAAAAGTGCCAAGGTAAGGTGTCAGGGTTTTAGCGAGCCAGGAGGCAAGAGGATAGCTGACAGAGCCCCGTGAAGAAATGATAGGACGAAGAGGAACACCAGGTTTATGAGTCTTAGGAAGACCATAGGAATAAGGAAGAGAAGGACAGATGACACGGAAACGTTTAATGAGATCAAAGTCAGGTGGGCAAAGACTAGAGATCTGTCTTAGTTTGCGGTTAAAGGAAGTTTTGAGGCGATCCAAAGGGTTAGAAGTCAGAGGAGCATAAGTGCGAGAGTCAGAGAGCAAGACATCTGCTTTTCGGAGGTAGTCCTCACGGTCAAGGACAACCACCGAATTGCTTTTGTCGGAAGGAAGGATAAGAATAGAGTTGTTAGATTTCAGGGTGGCAAGGGCAAGCTGGAAGCGACGAGGAAGGTGGTTATTTTTAGAAAACAAGCTGTCAAGAACGGGGATAAGGGCCCCTCTAAAGGCAGACAGGTCCGAAAGAGTACTAGAGTTAGAATTGACAAACCTGTCAAAGGAACTAATGAGATCAATGCCACAGCGTGGGCCAGGGGAAGTAGCAAAAGACAGACCAAGACCAAGAAGTTCATGCTGGTGCTTAGAAAGAGAGTAGGACGAAAGGTTGGTAACACAGTCAGAGAGAGAGTATTTGGCCCAAGGACTGTTGGAGATCAGGCGTTGAAGTTTGTTGTGTAGTGTGGAGGAGTGGTGGGAAGAGGAGACGTGAGCAGTGTCAAATGCAATTGGAAAAATGATATTGCATAGATCACTGGGAAGAGAAGAGGACAGAAAGCGTTGCTGTTGACGATCAGCAAGAAAAGCCTCGTCAACTTGCAAGGATGTGGCATGAATAAGTTCTTGAAGAAGAAGGCGGGCATGTTCAGGGAAAGGAGATCCCGAAGTGTTGAACTGGAGAAAGTGAGATAAAGAATGAGGGAGAACTTGCTCAGCAAGACAGTCTTTAAGAAACCTGAGCTGGTTCTTTCGACGCTTGGCGGCAAGAAGGGAAGATTCAAAGGCGCGAAAAGGCCGTTTGAAGGAAGGTAGAGCATCAAAGAAATTAAACAGAGTAAGACGCGTACGTGTGGTATCCATATGCAGGCGATGAGTCACAATAACGTGGCTGAAGTATGTTGACCAGACCACACACTAGAAATTGAAGGGACGACGACGTTTCGGTCCGTCCTGGACCATTCTCAAGTCGACTGTGATGAGGAGGTAGGGACAGGCAATAAATAGGCAAGAGAGATCTGAGGAGGAAAGTCAGGTGTAGGGGATAGTAGTAATGAGAACTGCAGCAGGCCTATTGGCCCATACGAGGCAGCTCCTAATATAACCACCGAAGGAGATAGTAATAGGAAAAAAGAAGAGGATAGCAAGGGAGCGTAGGAGAAGACAATGAACAGAAAAAGGGAGAAGAGAGAAAGAAAAGGAAAGAGAAAGAAAGAAATGGAAGGGGGAAAGCTTATGTTAAGTCACGTTTGTTAGAAAGATTAGAGCATTTGAGTATATACTGTGAAAGGGAAGAGTCCACAGCAACAAAGCCAGGACTCAAGTTCATGTTGGGTACATTGTTTATAAGAGCCGATTCTACAAGACGGCGTCTGTGTAGAGTAGAGGCAGGAAAGATTATTTTGGAGGAAGACCAATCAATGGGATGATTAGAATCCCTCACATGGCAGAAGAGAGCATTGTTAGTGTCTGCAGACTTAACACTTCTCTTGTGTTCTTTCCTACCATTCATAATCTTCCCTACCCTTCACCCCCTTCCCTATCCTTCAACACCTTCTCTACCCTTCACCACATTCCCTACCCTTCACCTCCTTCCCTACCCTTCACAACCTCACCTACACTTCACTATCTTCCCTACCCTTAACCACCTTCCCTACCCTTCACCACCTTCCCTACCCCTCACCACCTTCCCTACCCTTCACCATCTTCCCTACCTTTCACCACCTTCCCTACCCTTCACCACCTTCCCTATCCTTCACCACCACCCCTAACCTTCACCTTCTTCCCTACCCTTCACCATCTTCCCTACCCTTAACCACCTTCCCTTCCTTCACTACCTACCCTACACTTCACCACCACCGCTACCCTTCACCACCATCCCTAACCTTCACCACCTTCCCTACCATTTACCAACTCAACTCTTCACAATTTGCGTACAGCCCTTTACTCGTGCCACATGCACCCTTATGTTCCCAGTTGCTGAGTCTGAAACAACAAGAACAACAACAACAACAACTACCCTACCTTTAGCCACCTCAACTCCACTATACCCATTAAGTTCATCTCCTTAATAATGTGCAAATAAAACTTTCCCCCTAACTAATATTTATTATCTAAGATATTAAAAGTTATTGGGAGAGCCAGCGTCATTTTAGAGGCGGTACAAGTTTCCTGGACCTTGCCCCTGGAGGCACCTGGACCTGGCCCCTGCAGGCTCCTCGACCTGGCTACTGGAGGCCCCTGGTCCTGGCTCCTGGAGGCCCCTGAACCTGGCCCCTGGAGGCCCCTCGACCTGGCTCCTGGAGGCCCCTGGACCTGGCCTCCTGGAGGCCCCTGGACCTGGCTCCTGGATGCCCCTGGACCTTACCCCTGGAGGCCCCTCGACCTGGCTTTTGGATGCCCCTGGACCTGGGCTCATGGAAGCCCCTGGACCTGGCCACTGGAGGCCTCTGAACCTTGTCCCTGGAGGCCCCGGGACCTTGCCCCTGAAGGCCTCGGGACCTGGCCCCTGGAGGCCCCTGGACCTGGCCCCTGGATGCCCCCTGGACCTGGCCGCTGAAGGTCTCGGGACCTAGCCCCTGGAGGCCCCTGGACCTGGTCCCGGAACCTATTCCCTGGAGGCCGCTAGAGGCCCCTGGACCTGGCCCCTGGAGGCCCCTAGACCTAGCCCCTGGAGGCCACGGGACCTGGCCCCTGGAGGCTTCTGGACCTGGTACCTGAGGGCCTCGTGACCTAGCCTGGGGCATCCAGGGGTCCCCTGGATAGTGATAACCTCTGTAGCTTATCACTACACACTAACCGTGTGTAGTGATAACAGTGTGTAGTGATAACCGTGTGTAGTGATAACAGTGTGTAGTGATAACCGTGTGTAGTGATAACAGTGTGTAGTGATAACCGTGTGTAGTGAAAACAGTGTGTAGTGATAACAGTGAATAGTGATAACAGTGAATAGTGATAATCGTGTGAAGTGATAACAGTGTGTAGTGATACAGTGTGTAGTGATAACAGTATGTAGTGATAACAGTGTGTAGTGATAACCGTGTGAAGTGATAACAGTGTGTAGTGATAACAGTGTGTAGTGATAACAGTGTGTAGTGATACAGTGTGTAGTGATAACAGTATGTAGTGATAACAGTGTGAAGTGATAACAGTGTGTAGTGATAACCGTGTGAAGTGATAACAGTGTGTAGTGATAACTGTGTGTAGTGATAACCGTGTGAAGTGATAACAGTGTGTAGTGATAACAGTGTGTAGTGATAACAGTGTGAAGAGATAACCGTGTGAAGTGATAACAGTGTGTAGTGATAAGTGTGTGTAGTGATAACAGTGTGAAGTGATAACAGTGAGTTGTGATAACCGTCTGTAGTGATAGCCGTGTGTAGTGATAACCGTGTGAAGTGATAACAGTGTGAAGTGATAACAGTGTGTAGTGATAAGCGTGTGAAGTGATAACAGTGTGTAGTGATAACCGTGTATAGTGATAACAGTGTGTAGTGATAGCAGTGTGTAGTGATAACCGTGTTAAGTGATAACAGTGTGTACAGATAACCGTGTGTAGTGATAACAGTGTGTAGTAATAACAGTGTGTAGTGATAACAGTGAGTAGTGATAACCGTGTGAAGTGATAACAGTGTGTAGTGATAACTGTGTGCAGTGATAACAGTGTGAAGTGATAACAGTGAGTAGTGATAACAGTGTGTGGTGATAACAGTGTAAAGTGATAACAGCGTGAAGTCATGACAGTGTGCAGTGATAACCGTGTGAAGTGATAACCGTGTGAAGTGATAACAGTGTCTAGTGATAAATGTGTGTAGTGATAACAGTGTGTAGTGATAACAGTGTGTAGTGATA
The DNA here is from genome assembly GCF_040958095.1 of Procambarus clarkii. Classification (NCBI taxonomy): domain Eukaryota; kingdom Metazoa; phylum Arthropoda; class Malacostraca; order Decapoda; family Cambaridae; genus Procambarus; species Procambarus clarkii. The sequence goes on from NW_027189190.1 coordinate 340,355, forward strand.
ACAGTGAATAGTGATAACAGTGAATAGTGATAATCGTGTGAAGTGATAACAGTGTGTAGTGATACAGTGTGTAGTGATAACAGTATGTAGTGATAACAGTGTGTAGTGATAACCGTGTGAAGTGATAACAGTGTGTAGTGATAAGTGATAACAGTGTGTAGTGATAACAGTGTGTAGTGATACAGTGTGTAGTGATAACAGTATGTAGTGATAACAGTGTGTAGTGATAACCGTGTGAAGTGGTAACAGTGTGTAGTGATAACAGTGTGTAGTGGTAACTGTGTGAAGTGATAACAGTGTGTGATGATAACAGTGTAAAGTGATAACAGCGTGAAGTCATAACAGTGTGCAGTGATAACCGTGTGAAGAGATAACCGTGTGAAGTGATAACAGTGTGTAGTGATAACAGTGTGTAGTGATAACAGTGTGAAGTGATAACAGTGAGTAGTGATAACAGTGTGTAGTAATAACATTGTGTAGTGATAACCGTGTGAAGTGATAACAGTGTTTAGTGATAACAGTGTGTAGTGATAACCGTGTGAAGTGATAACAGTGTGTAGTGATAACAGTGTGTAGTGATAACAGTGTGAAGAGATAACCGTGTGAAGTGATAACAGTGTGTAGTGATAAGTGTGTGTAGTGATAACAGTGTGAAGTGATAACAGTGAGTTGTGATAACCGTCTGTAGTGATAGCCGTGTGTAGTGATAACCGTGTGAAGTGATAACAGTGTGAAGTGATAACAGTGTGTAGTGATAAGCGTGTGAAGTGATAACAGTGTGTAGTGATAACCGTGTATAGTGATAACAGTGTGTAGTGATAGCAGTGTGTAGTGATAACCGTGTGAAGTGATAACAGTGTGTACAGATAACCGTGTGTAGTGATAACAGTGTCAAATGATAAGTGTGTAGTAATAACAGTGTGTAGTGATAACAGTGAGTAGTGATAACCGTGTGAAGTGATAACAGTGTGTAGTGATAACTGTGTGCAGTGATAACAGTGTGAAGTGATAACAGTGAGTAGTGATAACAGTGTGTGGTGATAATAGTGTAAAGTGATAACAGCGTGAAGTCATGACAGTGTGCAGTGATAACCGTGTGAAGTGATAACCGTGTGAAGTGATAACAGTGTGTTGTGATAAATGTGTGTAGTGATAACAGTGTTTAGTGATAACAGTATGAAGTGATAACAGTGAGTAGTGATAACAGTGTGTAGTGATAACAGTGTGTAGTGATAACCGCATGAAGTGATAACAGTGTGTATAGATAACCGGGTGTAGCCTTTGCCGTGTGTAGTGATAACCGTGTGAAGTGTTAACAGTGTGTAGTGATAACCGTGTGAAGTGATAACAGTGTGTAGCGATAACCGTATGTAGTGATAACAGTGTGTAGTGATAACCGTGTGTAGTTATAACCGTGTGAAGTGATAACGGTTTGAACGGCTATCCGTGTGAAGTGATAGCAGTGTGCAGTGATAAGAGTGTGTAGTGATAACAGTGTGTATTGATAACAGTGTGTAATGATAGATGTGTGCAATGATTGCCGTGTGAATTGATAACAGTGTGAAGTGATAACAGTGTGTAGTGATAGCAGTGTGTAGTGATAACCGTGTGAAGTTATAACAGTGTGTATAGATAACCGTGTTTTGTGATAGGTGTGTGTATTGATAACCGTGTGAAGTGATAACCGTGTGAAGTGATAACAGTGTGTAGTGATAACTGTGTGCAGTGATAACAGTGGAAAGTGATAACAGTGAGTAGTGATAACAGTGTGTGGTGATAACAGTGTAAAGTGATAACAGCGTGAAGTCATAACAGTGTGCAGTAATAACCGTGTGATGTGATAACCGTGTGAAGTGATAACAGTGTGTAGTGATAATTGTGTGTAGTGATAACAATGTGAAGTGATAACAGTGAGTAGTGATAACAGTGTGTAGTGATAACAGTGTGCAATGATAACCGTGTGAAGTGATAACAGTGTGTATAGATAACCGTGTGTAGTGATATCCGTGTGTAGTGATATCAATGTGTAGTGATAACCGTGTGTAGTGATAACCGTGTGAAGTGATAACGGTTTGAAAGACTAGTCGTGTTAAGTGATAACAGTGTGCAGTGATAACAGTGTGTAGTGATAACAGTGTGTAGTTATAACCGTATGTAGTGATAACCGTGTGTAGTGATAACCGTGTGAAGTGATAACAGTGTTAAGTGATAACAGTGTGTAGTGATAACAGTGTGTGGTGATAACAGTGTGAAGTGATAACAGTGTGCAGTGATAAGAGTGTGAAGTGATAACAGTGTGAATTGATAACAGTGTGTAGTGATAACCGTGTGAAGTGATAACAGTGTGTAGTGATAACAGTATGTAGTATTCACAACCTCCCCTACCCTTCACCACCTTCCCTACCCTTCACTACGCTCCCTACCCTTCACAGCCTTCCCTATCCTTCATCACCTTCCCTAACTTTCACCACTTTCTCTAACCTTCACAACCTTCCCTACCCCTCATCACCTTCCCTACCCTTCACCACCTTCCCTACCATTCATAATCTACCCTACCCTTCACCCCGTTCCCTATCCTTCAACACCTTCTCTACCCTTCACCACCTTCCCTACCCTTCACCTCCTTCCCTACCCTTCACAACCTCACCTACCCTTCACCATCTTCCCTACCCTTAACCACCTTCCCTCCCCTTCACCACCCTCCCTACCCCTCACCACCTTCCCTACCCTTCACCATCTTCCCTACCCCTCACCACCTTCCCTACCCTTCACCACCTTCCCTATCCTTCACTACCACCCCTAACTTTCACCTTCTTCCCTACCCTTCACCATCTTCCCTACCCTTATCCACCTTCCCTACCTTCACTACCTACCTTACACTTCACCACCACCCCTACCCTTCACCACCATCCCTAACCTTCACCACCTTCCCTACCATTTACCAACTCAACTCTTCACAATTTGCGTACAGCCCTTTACTCGTGCCACATGCACCCTTATGTTCCGAGTTGCTGAGTCTGAAACAACAAGAACAAGAACAACAACAACAACAACTACCCTACCTTTAACCACCTCAACTCCACTATTCCCATTAAGTTCATCTCATTAATAATGTGCAAATAAAACTTTCCCCCTAACTAATATTTATTATCTTAGATATTAAAAGTTATTGGGAGAGCCAGCGTCATTTTAGCGGCGGTACAAGTTTCCTGGACCTTGCCCCTGGAGGCCCATGGACCTGGCCCCTGCAGGCTCCTCGACCTGGCTACTGAAGGCCCCTGGTCCTGGCTCCTGGAGGCCCCTGAACCTGGCCCCTGGAGGCCCCTCGACCCGGCTCCTGGAGGCCCCTGGACCTGGCCTCCTGGAGGCCCCTGGACCTGGCTCCTGGATGCCCCTGGACCTTACCCCTGGAGGCCCCTCGACCTGGCTTTTGGATGCCCCTGGACCTGGGCTCATGGAAGCCCCTGGACCTGGCCCCTGGAGGCCTCTGAACCTTGTCCCTGGAGGCCCCGGGACCTTGCCCCTGAAGGCCTCGGGACCTGGCCCCAGGAGGCCCCTGGACCTGGCCCCTGGATGCCCCCTGGACCTAGCCGCTGAAGGTCTCGGGACCTAGCCACTGGAGGCCCCTTGACCTGGTCCCGGAACCTATTCCGTGGAGGCCGCTAGAGGCCCCTGGACCTGGCCCCTGGAGGCCCCTAGACCTAGCCCCTGAAAGCCACGGGACCTGGCCCCTGGAGGCTTCTGGACCTGGTACCTGAGGGCCTCGTGACCTAGCCTGGGGCATCCAGGGGTCCCCTGGATAGTGATAACCCCTGTAGCTTATCACTACACACTAACCGTGTGTAGTGATAACAGTGTGTAGTGATAACCGTGTGTAGTGATAACAGTGTGTAGTGATAACCGTGTGTAGTGATAACAGTGTGTAGTGATAACCGTGTGTTGTGATAACAGTGTGTAGTGATAACAGTGAATAGTGATAACAGTGAATAGTGATAATTGTGTGAAGTGATAATAGTGTGTAGTGATACAGTGTGTAGTGATAACAGTATGTAGTGATAACAGTGTGTATTGATAACCGTGTGAAGTGGTAACAGTGTGTAGTGATAACAGTGTGTAGTGATACAGTGTGTAGTGATAACAGTATGTAGTGATAACAGTGTGTAGTGATAACCGTGTGAAGTGGTAACAGTGTGTAGTGATAACAGTGTGTAGTGATAACTGTGTGAAGTGATAACAGTGTGTGATGATAACAGTGTAACGTGATAACAGTGTAAAGTGATAACAGCGTGAAGTCATAACAGTGTGCAGTGATAACCGTGTGAAGAGATAACCGTGTGAAGTGATAACAGTTTGTAGTGATAACAGTGTGTAGTGATAACAGTGTGTAGTGATAACAGTGTGTAGTGATAACAGTGTGAAGAGATAACCGTGTGAAGTGATAACAGTGTGTAGTGATAAGAGTGTTTAGTGAAAACAGTGTGAAGTGATAACAGTGAGTAGTGATAACCGTCTGTAGTGATAGCCGTGTGTAGTGATAACCGTGTGAAGTGATAACAGTGTGAAGTGATAACAGTGTGTAGTGATAAGCGTGTGAAGTGATAACAGTGTGTAGTGATAACCGGGTATAGTGATAACAGTGTGTAGTGATAGCAGTGTGTAGTGATAACCGTGTGAAGTGATAACAGTGTGTACAGATAACCGTGTGTAGTGATAACAGTGTCAAATGATAACAGTGTGTAGTAATAACAGTGTGTAGTGATAACAGTGAGTAGTGATAACCGTGTGAAGTGATAATAGTGTGTAGTGATAACTGTGTGCAGTGATAACAGTGTGAAGTGATAACAGTGAGTAGTGATAACAGTGTGTGGTGATAACCGTGTGAAGTGATAACCGTGTGAAGTGATAACAGTGTGTAGTGATAAATGTGTGTAGTGATAACAGTGTGTAGTGATAACAGCATGAAGTGATAACAGTGAGTAGTGATAACAGTGTGTAGTGATAACAGTGTGTAGTGGTAACCGTGTGAAGTGTTAATAGTGAGTAGTGATAACCGTGTGACGTGATAACAGTGTGTAGCGATAACCGTATGTAGTGATAACAGAGTGTAGTGATAACCGTGTGAAGTGATAACGGTTTGAAGATCTATCCGTGTGAAGTGATAACAGTGTGCAGTGATAACAGTGTGTAGTGATAACAGTGTGTATTGATAACAGTGTGTAATGATAGATGTGTGCAGTGATAGCCGTGTGAATTGATAACAGTGTGAAGTGATAACAGTGTGTAGTGATAACAGTGTGCAGTGATAACCGTGTGAAGTTATAACAGTGTGTATAGATAACCGTGTGTAGTGATAGGTGTGTGTATTGATAACCGTGTGAAGTGATAACCGTGTGAAGTGATAACAGTGTTTAGTGATAACTGTGTGCAGTGATAACAGTGGGAAGTGATAACAGTGAGTAGTGATAACAGTGTGTGGTGATAACAGTGTAAAGTGATAACAGCGTGAAGTCATAACAGTGTGCAGTAATAACCGTGTGAAGTGATAACCGTGTGAAGTGATAACAGTGTGTAGTGATAATTGTGTGTAGTGATAACAATGTGAAGTGATAACAGTGAGCAGTGATAACAGTGTGTAGTGATAACAGTGTGTAATGATAACCGTGTGAAGTGATAACAGTGTGTATAGATAACCGTGTGTAGTGATATCCGTGTGTAGTGATATCAGTGTGTAGTGATAACCGTGTGTAGTGATAACCGTGTGAAGTGATAACGGTTTGAAGGGCTAGTCATGTTAGGTGATAACAGTGTGCAGTGATAAAAGTGTGTAGTGATAACAGTGTGTAGTTATAACCGTATGTAGTGATGTCCGTGTGTAGTGATAACCGTGTGAAGTGATAACAGTGTTAAGTGATAACAGTGTGTAGTGATAACAGTGTGTAGTGATAACAGTGTGAAGTGATAACAGTGTGCAGTGATAAGAGTGTGAAGCGATAACAGTGTGAATTGATAACAGTGTGTAGTGATAACCGTGTGAAGTGATAACAGTGTGTAGTGATAACAGTATGTAGTATTCACAACCTCCCCGACCCTTCACCACCTTCCCTACCCTTCACTACGCTCCCTAACCTTCACAACCTTCCCTATCCTTCATCACCTTCCCTAACTTTCACCACTTTCTCTAACCTTCACAACCTTCCCTACCCCTCATCGCTAGATTACGAGGCACCTGAGGGCCTCGTAATCTAGCCAGGGGCATCCAGGGGTCCCCTGAATAGTGATAACCCCTGTAGCTTATCACTACACACTAACCGTGTGTAGTGATAACAGTGTGTAGTGATAACCGTGTGTAGTGATAACAGTGTGTAGTGATAACCGTGTGTAGTGATAACAGTGTGTAGTGATAACCGTGTGCAGTGATAACAGTGTGTAGTGATACAGTGTGTAGTGATAACAGTATGTAGTGATAACAGTGTGTAGTGATAACAGTATGTAGTATTCACAACCTCCCCTACCCTTCACCACCTTCCCTACCCTTCACTACGCTCCCTACCCTTCACAACCTTCCCTATCCTTCATCACCTTCCCTAACTTTCACCACTTTCTCTAACCTTCACAACCTTCCCTACCCCTCATCTCCTTCCCTACCCTTCACCAACTTCCCTAACTTCACCCCCTTCCTAATCCTTCACCACCTTCCCTACCCTTCACAACCTTCCCTCCCCTTCACCACCTTCCCTACCCTTTACCACCCTCCCTACCCTTTCACCACCTCCCCTCTCTTTCACTACCTTCCCTACCCTTTACCACCTCCCCTACTATTCACCTCCCCTACCCTTTACCAACTTCCCTACCCTTAACCACATTCCCTACCCTTCACCACATTCCCTATAACTTCACCACCTTCCCTACCCTTCACCACCACCCCTACCCTTCACAACCTTCCCTATCTTTCACCACCACCCCTAACCTTCACCACCTACCTTAACCTTCACCATCATCGCTTCCCTTCACTACCGCCCCTACCCTTCCCCTCCACCCCTAACCTTCACAACCTTCCCTCCACTTCACCACCTTCCTTACCCTTGACAACCTTCCCTACCCTTCACAACCTCCCCTACCCTTCACCTTCCCTACCCTTCAACACCTTCCCTACTCTTCACCACCTTCCCTACCCTTCACCACCTCCCCTACTCTTCACCACCTTCCCTACCCTTCACAAAATTCTCTACCCTTCACCACTACCCCTAACTTTCACCACGTTCCCTAACCTTCACGACATTCCCTACCCTTCACCACCTTCCCTATCCTTCACAACCTTCCCTACCCTCCACCACCTTCCCTATCCTTCACCACCACCCTTAACCTTCACCATCTTCAATACCCTACACCTCCCTATCCTTCACCACCTTCCCTACCCTTCATAATCTTCCCTACCCTTCACCCCCTTCCCTATCCTTCAACACATTCTCTACCCTTCACAACCTTCCCTACCCTTCACCTCCTTCCCTACCCTTCACAACCTCACCTACCCTTCACCATCTTCCCTAACCTTAACCACCTTCCCTACCCTTCACCACCTTCCCTACCCCTCACCACCTTCCCTACCCTTCACCACCTTCCCTACCCCTCACCACCTTCCCTACCCTTCACTACCTTCCCTATCCTTCACTACCACCCCTAACTTTCACCTTCTTTCCTACTCTTCACCATCTTCCCTACCCTTAACCACCTTCCCTACCTTCACTACCTACCCTACACTTCACCACCACCCCTACCCTTCACCACCATCCCTAACCTTCACCACCTTCCCTACCATTTACCAACTCAACTCTTCACAATTTGCGTACAGCCCTTTATTCGTGCCACATGCACCCTTATGTTCCCAGTTGCTGAGTCTGAAACAACAAGAACAACAACAACAACAACTACCCTACCTTTAACCACCTCAACTCCACTATACCCATTAAGTTCATCTCATTAATAATGTGCAAATAAAACTTTCCCCCTAACTAATATTTATTATCTTAGATATTAAAAGTTATTGGGATAGCCAGCGTCATTTTAGCGGCGGTACAAGTTTCCTGGACCTTGCCCCTGGATGCCCCTGGACCTGGCCCCTGCAGGCCCTTGACCTGGCTACTGGAGGCCCCTGGTCCTGGCTCCTGGAGGCCCCTGGACCTGGCCCCTGGAGGCCCCTCGACCTGGCTCCTGGAGGCCCCTGGACCTGGCCTCCTGGAGGCCCCTGGACCTGGCTCCTGGATGCCCCTGGACCTGGGCTCATGGAAGCCCCTGGACCTGGCCCCTGGAGGCCTCTAAACCTTGTCCCTGAAGGCCTCGGGACCTGGCCCCTGGAGGCCCCTGGACCTGGCCCCTGGATGCCCCCTGGACCTGGCCGCTGAAGGTCTCGGAACCTAGCCCCTGGAGGCCCCTGGACCTGGTCCCGGAACCTATTCCCTGAAGGCCGCTAGAGGCCCCTGGACCTGGCCCCTGGAGGCCCCTAGACCTAGCCCCTGGAGGCCACGGGACCTGGACCCTGGAGGCTTCTGGACCTGGCACCTGAAGGCCTCGTGACCTAGCCAGGGGCATCCAGGGGTCCCCTGGATAGTGATAACCCCCTGTAACTTATCACTACACACTAACCGTGTGTAGTGATAACAGTGTGTAGTGATAACAGTGTGTAGTTATAACCGTATGTAGTGATAACCGTGTGTAGTGATAACCGAGTGAAGTGATATCAGTGTTAAGTGATAACAGTGTGTAGCGATAACAGTGTGTAGTGATAACAGTGTGAAGTGATAACAGTGTGCAGTGATAAGAGTGTGAAGTGATAACAGTGTGAATTGATAACAGTGTGTAGTGATAACCGTGTGAAGTGATAACTGTGTGTAGTGATAACAGTATGTAGTATCCACAACCTCCCCTACCCTTCACCACCTTCCCTACCCTTCACTACGCTCCCTACCCTTCACAACCTTCCCTATCCTTCATCACCTTCCCTAACTTTCACCACTTTCTCTAATCTTCACAACCTTCCGTACCCCTCATCACCTTCCCTACCTTTCACCACCTTCCCTAACTTCACCTCCTATCTAATCCTTCACCACCTTCCGTACCCTTCACAACCTTCCCTCCCCTTCACCACCTTCCCTACCCTTTACCACCTTCCCTACCCTATCACCACCTCCCCTCTCTTTCACTACCTTCCCTACCCTTTACCACCTCCCCTACTATTCACCTCCCCTACCCTTTACCAACTTCCCTACCCTTAACCACATTCCCTACCCTTCACCACCTTCCCTATCCCTTCACCACCTTCCCTACCCTTCACCACCACCCCTACCCTTCACAACCTTCCCTATCCTTCACCAACACACCTAACCTTCACCACCTACCCTAACCTTCACCATCATCGCTTCCCTTCACCACCGTCCCTCCCCTTCCCCTCCACCCCTAACCTTCACAACCTTCCCTCCACTTCACCACCTTCCTTACCCTTGACAACCTTCCCTACCCTTCACAACCTCCCCTACCCTTCACCTTCCCTACCCTTCAACACCTTCCCTACTCTTCACCACCTTCCCTACCCTTCACCACCTCCCCTACTCTTCACCACCTTCCCTACCCTTCACAAAATTCTCTATCCTTCACCACCACCCTTAACCTTCACCATCTTCAATACCCTACACCTCCCTATCCTTCACCACCTTCCCTACCCTTCATAATCTTCCCTACTCTTCACCCCCTTCCCTATCCTTCAACACATTCTCTACCCTTCACAACCTTCCCTACCCTTCACCTCCTTCCCTACCCTTCACAACCACACCTACCCTTCACCATCTTCCCTAACCTTAACCACCTTCCCTACCCTTCACCACCTTCCCTACCCCTCACCACCTTCCCTACCCTTCACTACCTTCCCTACCCCTCACCACCTTCCCTACCCTTCACCACCTTCCCTATCCTTCACTACCACCCCTAACTTTCACCTTCTTCCCTACTCTTCACCATCTTCCCTACCCTTAACCACCTTCCCTACCTTCACTACCTACCCTACACTTCACCACCACCCCTACCCTTCACCATCATCCCTAACCTTCACCACCTTCCCTACCATTTACCAACTCAACTCTTCACAATTTGCGTCCAGCCTTTACTCGTGCCACATGCACCCTTATGTTCCCAGTTGCTGAGTCTGAAACAACAAGAACAACAACAACAACAACTACCCTACCTTTAACCACCTCAACTCCACTATACCCATTAAGTTCATCTCATTAATAATGTGCAAATAAAACTTTCCCCCTAACTAATATTTATTATCTTAGATATTAAAAGTTATTGGGAGAGCCAGCGTCATTTTAGCGGCGGTACAAGTTTCCTGGACCTTGCCCCTGGAGGCCCCTGGACCTGGCCCCTGCAGGCCCTCGACCTGGCTACTGGAGGCCCCTGGTCCTGGCTCCTGGAGGCCCCTGGACCTGGCCCCTGGAGGCCCCTCGACCTGGCTCCTGGAGGCCCCTGGACCTGGCCTCCTGGAGGCCCCTGGACCTGGCTCCTGGATGCCCCTGGACCTGGGCTCATGGAAGCCCTTGGACCTGGCCCCTGGAGGCCTCTGAACCTTGTCCCTGGAGGCCCCGGGACCTTGCCCCTGAAGGCCTCGGGACCTGGCCCCTGGAGGCCCCTGGACCTGGCCCCTGGATGCCCCCTGGACCTGGCCGCTGAAGGTCTCGGGACCTAGCCCCTGGAGACCCCTGGACCTGGTCCCGGAACCTATTCCCTGAAGGCCGCTAAAGGCCCCTGGACCTGGCCCCTGGAGGCCCCTAGACCTAGCCCCTGGAGGCCACGGGACCTGGACCCTGGAGGCTTCTGGACCTGGCAACTGAAGGCCTCGTGACCTAGCCAGGGGCATCCAGGGGTCCCCTGGATAGTGATAACCCCTGTAGCTTATCACTACACACTAACCGTGTGTAGTGATAACAGTGTGTAGTGATAACCGTGTGTAGTGATAACGGTGTGTAGTGATAACAGTGAATAGTGATAATTGTGTGAAGTGATAACAGTGTGTAGTGATAACAGTGTGTAGTGATACAGTGTGTAGTAATAACAGTATGTAGTGATAACAGTGTGTAGTGATAACCGTGTGAAGTGGTAACAGTGTGTTGTGATAACAGTGTGTAGTGATAACAGTGTGTAGTGATACAGTGTGTAGTGATAACAGTATGTAGTGATAACAGTGTGTAGTGATAACCGTGTGAAGTGGTAACAGTGTGTAGTGATAACAGTGTGTAGTGATAACTGTGTGAAGTGACAACAGTGTGTGATGATAACAGTGTAAAGTGATAACAGCGTGAAGTCATAACAGTGCAGTGATAACCGTGTGAAGAGATAACCGTGTGAAGTGATAACAGTGTGTAGTGATAACAGTGTGTAGTGATAACAGTGTGAAGTGATAACAGTGAGTAGTGATAACAGTGTGTACTGATAACAATGTGTAGTGATAACCGTGTGAAGTGATAACAGTGTGTAGTGATAACAGTGTGTAGTGATAACCGTGTGAAGTGATAACAGTGTGTGTAGTGATAACAGTGTGTAGTGATAACAGTGTGAAGTGATAACAGTGAGTAGTGATAACCGTGTGTAGTGATAGCTGTGTGTAGTGATAACCGTGTGAAGTGATAACAGTGTGAAGTGATAACAGTGTGTAGTGATAAGCGTGTGAAGTGATAACAGTGTGTAGTGATAACCGCGTGTAGTGATAACAGTGTGTAGTGATAGCAGTGTGTAGTGATAACCGTATGAAGTGATAACAGTGTGTACAGATAACCGTGTGTAGTGATAACAGTGTCAAATGATAACAGTGTGAAGTAATAACAGTGTGTAGTGATAACAGTGTGTAGTGATAACCGTGTGAAGTGATAACAGTGTGTAGTGATAACTGTGTGCAGTGATAACTGTGTGAAGTGATAACAGTGAGTAGTGATAACAGTGTGTGGTGATAACAGCGTGAAGTCATGACAGTGTGCAGTGATAACCGTGTGAAGTGATAACCGTGTGAAGTGATAACAGTGTGTAGTGATAAATGTGTGTAGTGATAACAGTGTGTAGTGATAACAGTATGAAGTGACAACAGTGAGTAGTGATAACAGTGTGTAGTGATAACAGTGTGTAGTGATAACCGTATGAAGTGATAACAGTGTGTATAGATAACCGGGTGTAGCGATAGCCGTGTGTAGTGATAACCGTGTGAAGTGTTAACAGTGTGTAGTGATAACCGTGTGAAGTGATAACAGTGTGTAGCGATAACCGTATGTAGTGATAACAGTGTGTAGTAATAACCGTGTGTAGTGATAACCGTGTGAAGTGATAACAGTTTGAAGGGCTATCCGTGTGAAGTGATAACAGTGTGCAGTGATAACAGTGTGTAGTGATAACAGTGTGTATTGATAACAGTGTGTAATGATAGATGTGTGCAGTGATAGCCGTGTCAATTGATAACAGTGTGAAGTGATAACAGTGTGTAGTGATAACAGTGTGCAGTGATAACCGTGTGAAGTTATAACAGTGTGTATAGATAACCGTGTGTAGTGATAGGTGTGTGTATTGATAACCGTGTGAAGTGATAACCGTGTGAAGTGATAACAGTGTGTAGTGATAACTGTGCAGTGATAACAGAGGGAAGTGATAACAGTGAGTAGTGATAACAGTGTGTGGTGATAACAGTGTAAAGTGATAACAGCGTGAAGTCATAACAGTGTGCAGTAATAACCGTGTGAAGTGATAACCGTGTGAAGTGATAACAGTGTGTAGTGATAATTGTGTGTAGTGATAACAATGTGAAGTGATAACAGTGAGTAGTGATAACCGTGTGTAGTGATAACAGTGTGTAATGATAACCGTGTGAAGTGATAACAGTGTGTATAGATAACCGTGTGTAGTGATATCCGTGTGTAGTGATAACTGTGTAGTGATAACCGTGTGTAGTGATAACCGTGTGAAGTGATAACAGTTTGAAGGGCTAGTCTTGTTAAGTGATAACAGTATGCAGTGATAACAGTGTGTAGTGATAACAGTGTGTAGTTATAACCGTATGTAGTGATAACCGTGTGTAGTGATAACCGTGTGAAGTGATAACTGTGTTAAGTGATAACAGTGTGTAGTGATAACAGTGTGCAGTGATAACAGTGTGAAGTGATAACAGTGTGCAGTGATAAGAGTGTGAAGTGATAACAGTGTGAATTGATAACAGTGTGTAGTGATACAGTGTGTAGTAATAACAGTATGTAGTGATAACAGTGTGTAGTGATAACCGTGTGAAGTGGTAACAGTGTGTTGTGATAACAGTGTGTAGTGATAACAGTGTGTAGTGATACAGTGTGTAGTGATAACAGTATGTAGTGATAACAGTGTGTAGTGATAACCGTGTGAAGTGGTAACAGTGTGTAGTGATAACAGTGTGTAGTGATAACTGTGTGAAGTGACAACAGTGTGTGATGATAACAGTGTAAAGTGATAACAGCGTGAAGTCATAACAGTGCAGTGATAACCGTGTGAAGAGATAACCGTGTGAAGTGATAACAGTGTGTAGTGATAACAGTGTGTAGTGATAACAGTGTGAAGTGATAACAGTGAGTAGTGATAACAGTGTGTACTGATAACAATGTGTAGTGATAACCGTGTGAAGTGATAACAGTGTGTAGTGATAACAGTGTGTAGTGATAACCGTGTGAAGTGATAACAGTGTGTAGTGATAACAGTGTGTAGTGGTAACAGTGTGAAGTGATAACAGTGAGTAGTGATAACCGTGTGTAGTGATAGCTGTGTGTAGTGATAACCGTGTGAAGTGATAACAGTGTGAAGTGATAACAGTGTGTAGTGATAAGCGTGTGAAGTGATAACAGTGTGTAGTGATAACCGCGTGTAGTGATAACAGTGTGTAGTGATAGCAGTGTGTAGTGATAACCGTATGAAGTGATAACAGTGTGTACAGATAACCGTGTGTAGTGATAACAGTCTCAAATGATAACAGTGTGAAGTAATAACAGTGTGTAGTGATAACAGTGTGTAGTGATAACCGTGTGAAGTGATAACAGTGTGTAGTGATAACTGTGTGCAGTGATTACTGTGTGAAGTGATAACAGTGAGTAGTGATAACAGTGTGTGGTGATAACAGCGTGAAGTCATGACAGTGTGCAGTGATAACCGTGTGAAGTGATAACCGTGTGAAGTGATAACAGTGTGTAGTGATAAATGTGTGTAGTGATAACAGTGTGTAGTGATAACAGTATGAAGTGACAACAGTGAGTAGTGATAACAGTGTGTAGTGATAACAGTGTGTAGTGATAACCGTATGAAGTGATAACAGTGTGTATAGATAACCGGGTGTAGCGATAGCCGTGTGTAGTGATAACCGTGTGAAGTGTTAACAGTGTGTAGTGATAACCGTGTGAAGTGATAACAGTGTGTAGCGATAACCGTATGTAGTGATAACAGTGTGTAGTAATAACCGTGTGTAGTGATAACCGTGTGAAGTGATAACAGTTTGAAGGGCTATCCGTGTGAAGTGATAACAGTGTGCAGTGATAACAGTGTGTAGTGATAACAGTGTGTATTGATAACAGTGTGTAATGATAGATGTGTGCAGTGATAGCCGTGTCAATTGATAACAGTGTGAAGTGATAACAGTGTGTAGTGATAACAGTGTGCAGTGATAACCGTGTGAAGTTATAACAGTGTGTATAGATAACCGTGTGTAGTGATAGGTGTGTGTATTGATAACCGTGTGAAGTGATAACCGTGTGAAGTGATAACCGTGTGAAGTGATAACAGTGTGTAGTGATAACTGTGCAGTGATAACAGAGGGAAGTGATAACAGTGAGTAGTGATAACAGTGTGTGGTGATAACAGTGTAAAGTGATAACAGCGTGAAGTCATAACAGTGTGCAGTAATAACCGTGTGAAGTGATAACCGTGTGAAGTGATAACAGTGTGTAGTGATAATTGTGTGTAGTGATAACAATGTGAAGTGATAACAGTGAGTAGTGATAACCGTGTGTAGTGATAACAGTGTGTAATGATAACCGTGTGAAGTGATAACAGTGTGTATAGATAACCGTGTGTAGTGATATCCGTGTGTAGTGATAACTGTGTAGTGATAACCGTGTGTAGTGATAACCGTGTGAAGTGATAACAGTTTGAAGGGCTAGTCTTGTTAAGTGATAACAGTATGCAGTGATAACAGTGTGTAGTGATAACAGTGTGTAGTTATAACCGTATGTAGTGATAACCGTGTGTAGTGATAACCGTGTGAAGTGATAACTGTGTTAAGTGATAACAGTGTGTAGTGATAACAGTGTGCAGTGATAACAGTGTGAAGTGATAACAGTGTGCAGTGATAAGAGTGTGAAGTGATAACAGTGTGAATTGATAACAGTGTGTAGTGATAACCGTGTGAAGTGATAACTGTGTGTAGTGATAACAGTATGTAGTATCCACAACCTCCCCTACCCTTCACCACCTTCCCTACCCTTCACTACGCTCCCTACCCTTCACAACCTTCCCTATCCTTCATCACCTTCCCTAACTTTCACCACTTTCTCTAATCTTCACAACCTTCCCTACCCCTCATCACCTTCCCTACCTTTCACCACCTTCCCTAACTTCACCTCCTACCTAATCCTTCACCACCTTCCCTACCCTTCACAACCTTCCCTCCCCTTCACCACCTTCCCTACCCTTTACCACCTTCCCTACCCTATCACCACCTCCCCTCTCTTTCACTACCTTCCCTACCCTTTACCACCTCCCCTACTATTCACCTCCCCTACCCTTTACCACCTTCCCTACCCTTCACAACCTTCCCTCCCCTTCACCACGTTCCCTACCCTTTACCACCTTCCCTACCCTATCACCACCTCCCCTCTCTTTCACCACCTTCCCTATCCTTCACCACCACCCTTAACCTTCACCATCTTCCCTATCCTTCACCTCTTCCCTATCCTTCACCACCTTCCCTACCCTTCATAATCTTCCCTACCCTTCACCCCCTTCCCTATCCTTCAACACCTTCTCTACCCTTCACCACCTTCCCTACCCTTCACCTCCTTCCCTACCCTTCACAACCTCACTTACCCTTCACCATCTTCCCTACCCTTAACCACCTTCCCTACCCTTCACCACCTTCCCTACCCCTCACCACCTTCCCTTCCCTTCACCACCTTCCCTACCCCGCACCACCTTCCCTACCCTTCACCACCTTCCCTATCCTTCACTACCACCCCTAACTTTCACCTTCTTCCCTACCTTTCACCATCTTCCCTACCCTTAACCACCTTCCCTACCTTCACTACCTACTCTACACTTCACCACCATCCCTAACCTTCACCACCTTCCCTACCATTTACCAACTCAACTCTTCACAATTTGCGTACAGCCCTTTATTCGTGCCACATGCACCCTTATGTTCTTAGTTGCTGAGTCTGAAACAACAAGAACAACAACAACAACAACTACCCTACCTTTAACCACCTCAACTCCACTATACCCATTAAGTTCATCTCATTAATAATGTGCAAATAAAACTTTCCCCCTAACTAATATTTATTATCTAAGATATTAAAAGTTATTGGGAGAGCCAGCGTCATTTTAGCGGCGGTATAAGTGTCCTGGACCTTGCCCCTGGAGGCCCCTGGACCTGGCCCCTAAAGGCCCCTCGACCTGGCTACTGGAGGCCCCTGGTCCTGGCTCCTGGAGGCCCCTGGACCTGGCCCCTGGAGGCCCCTCGACCTGGCTCCGGGAGGCCCCTGGACCTGGCCTCCTGGAGGCCCCTGGACCTGGCTCCTGGATGCCCCTGGACCTTACCCCTGGATGCCCCTCGACCTGGCTCCTGGATGCCCCTGGACCTGGGCTCATGGAAGCCCCTGGACCTGGCCCCTGGATGCCCCCTGGACCTGGCCGCTGAAAGTTTCGGGACCTAGCCCCTGGAGGCCCCTGGAGGCCCCTAGACCTAGCCCCTGGAGGCCTCGGGACCTGGCCCCTGGAGGCTTCAGGACCTGGCACCTGAGGGCCTCGTGACCTAGCCAGGGGCATCCAGGGGTCCCCTGGATAGTGATAACCCCTGTAGCTTATCACTACACACTAACCGTGTGTAGTGATAACAGTGTGTAGTGATAACCGTGTGTAGTGATAACAGTGTGTAGTGATAACAGTGAATAGTGATAATCGTGTGAAGTGATAACAGTGTGTAGTGGTATAGTGTGTAGTGATAACAGTTTGTAGTGATAACAGTGTGTAGTGATAACCGTGTGAAGTGGTAACAGTGTGTAGTGATAACAGTATGTAGTGATAACAGTGTGTAGTGATAACCATGTGAAGTGATAACAGTGTGTAGTGATAAGCGTGTGAAGTGATAACAGTGTGTAGTGATAACCGTGTGTAGTGATAACAGTGTGTAGTGATAACCGTGTGTAGTGATAACAGTGTGTAGTGATAGCAGTGTGTAGTGATAAACGTGTGAAGTGATAACAGTGTGTACAGATAACCGTGTGTAGTGATAACAGTGTCAAATGATAACAGTGTGTAGTAATAACAGTGTGTAGTGATAACAGTGTGTAGTGATAACCGTGTGAAGTGATAACAGTGTGTAGTGATAACTGTGTGCAGTGATAACAGTGTGAAGTGTTAACAGTGAGTAGTGATAACAGTGTGTGGTGATAACAGTGTAAAGTGATAACAGCGTGAAGTCATGACAGTGTGCAGTGATAACCGTGTGAAGTGATAACCGTGTGAAGTGATAACAGTGTGTAGTGATAAATGTGTATAGTGATAACAGTGTGTAGTGATAACAGTATGAAGTGATAACAGTGAGTAGTGATAACAGTGTGTAGTGATAACAGTGTGTAGTGATAACCGTATGAAGTGATAACAGTGTGTATAGATAACCGAGTGTAGCGATAGCTGTGTGTAGTGATAACCGTGTGAAGTGTTAACAGTGTGTAGTGATAACCGTGTGAAGTGATAACAGTGTGTAGCGACAACCGTATGTAGTAATAACAGTGTGTAGTGATAACCGTGTGAAGTGATAACGGTTTGAAGGGCTATCCGTGTGAAGTGATAACAGTGTGCAGTGATAACAGTGTGTAGTGATAACAGTGTGTATTGATAACAGTGTGTAGTGATAGATGTGTGCAGTGACAGCCGTGTGAAGTTATAACAGTGTGTATAGATAACCGTTTGTAGTGATAGGTGTGTGTATTGATAACCGTGTGAAGTGATAACCGTGTGAAGTGATAACAGTGTGTAGTGATAACTGTGTGCGGTGATAACAGTGGGAAGTGATAACAGTGAGTAGTGATAACAGTGTGTGGTGATAACAGTGTAAAGTGATAACAGCGTGAAGTCATAAAAGTGTGCAGTAATAACCGTGTGAAGTGATAACCGTGTGAAGTGATAACAGTGTGTAGTGATAATTGTGTGTAGTGATAACAATGTGAAATGATAACAGTGAGTAGTGATAACAGTGTGTAGTGGTAACAGTGTGTAATGATAACTGTGTGAAGTGATAACAGCGTGTATAGATAACCGTGTGTAGTGATATCCGTGTGTAGTGATATCAGTGTGTTGTGATAACCGTGTGTAGTGATAACCGTGTGAAGTGATAACGGTTTGAAGGGCTAGTCGTGTTAAGTGATAACAGTGTGCAGTGATAACAGTGTGTAGTTATAACCGTATGTAGTGATAACCGTGTGTAGTGATAACCGTGTGAAGTGATAACAGTGTTAAGTGATAACAGTGTGTAGTGATAACAGTGTGTAGTGATAAGAGTGTGAAGTGATAACAGTGTGCAGTGATAAGAGTGTGAAGTGATAACAGTGTGAATTGATAACAGTGTGTAGTGATAACCGTGTGAAGTGATAACAGTGTGTAGTGATAACAGCATGTAGTATTCACAACCTCCCCTACCCTTCACCACCTTCCCTACCCTTCACTACGCTCCCTACCCATCACAACCTTCCTTATCCTTCATCACCTTCCCTAACTTTCACCACTTTCTCTAACCTTCACAACCTTCCCTACCCCTCATCACCTTCCCTACCCTTCACCACCTTCCCTAACTTCACCCCCTTCCTAATCCTTCAACACCTTCCCTACCCTTTCACCACCTCCCCTCTCTTTCACTACCTTCCCTTCCCTTTACCACCTCCCCTACAATTCACCTCCCCTACCCTTTACCAACTTCCCTACCGTTAACCACATTCCCTACCCTTCACCACCTTCCCTATCCCTTCACCACCTTCCCTACCCTTCACCACCACCCCTACCTTTCACAATCTTCCCTATCCTTCACCACCACCCTTAACCTTCACCACCTACCCTAACCATCACCATCATCGCTTCCCTTCACCACCGTCCCTACCCTTCCCCTCCACCCCTAACCTTCACAACATTCCCTCCACTTCACCACCTTCCTTACCCTTGACAACCTTCCCTACCCTTCACAACCTCCCTTACCCTTCACCTTCCCTACCCTTCAACACCTTCCCTACTCTTCACCACCTTCCCTACCATTCACCACCTTCCCTACCCTCCACCACCTTCCCTATCCTTCGCCACCACCCTTAACCTTCACCATCTTCTCTACCCTTCACCTCTTCCCTATCCTTCACCACCTTCCCTACCCTTCATAATCTTCCCTACCCTTCACCCCCTTCCCTATCCTTCAACACCTTCTCTACCCTTCACATCCTTCCCTACCCTTCACAACCTCACCTACCCTTCACCATCTTCCCTACCCTTAACCACCTTCCCTACCCTTTACCACCTTTCCTACCCCTCACCACCTTCCATACCCTTCACCACCTTCCCTATCCTTCACTACCCCCCTAACTTTCACCTTCTTCCCTACCCTTCACCATCTTCCCTACCCTTAACCACCTTCCCTACCTTCACTACCTACCCTACTTTTCCCCACAACCCCTACCCTTCACCACCATCTCTAACCTTCACCACCTTCCCTACCATTTACCAACTCAACTCTTCACAATTTGCGTACAGCCCTTTATTCGTGCCACATGCACCCTTATGTTCCCAGTTGCTGAGTCTGAAACAACAAGAACAACAACAACAACAACTACCCTACCTTTAACCACCTCAACTCCACTATACCCATTAAGTTCATCTCATTAATAATGTGCAAATAAAACTTTCCCCCTAACTAATATTTATTATCTAAGATATTAAAAGATATTGGTAGAGCCAGCGTCATTTTAGCGGCGGTACAAGTTTCCTGGACCTTGCCCCTGGAGGCCCCTGGACCTGGCCCCAGCAGGCCCCTCGACCTGGCTACTGGAGGGCCCTGGTCCTGGCTCCTGGAGACCCCTGGACCTGGCCCCTGGAGGCCCCTCGACCTGACTCCTGGAGGTCCCTGGACCTGGCTCCTGGATGCCCCTGGACCTCACCCCTGGAGGCCCCTCGACCTAGCTCCTGGATGCCCCTGGACCTGGGCTCATGGAAGCCCCTGGACCTGGCCCCCTGGAGGCCTCTGAACCTTGTCTCTGGAGGCCCCGGGACCTTGCCCCTGTAGGCCTCGGAACCTGGCCCCTGGAGGCCCCTGGACCTGGCCGCTGGATGCCCCCTGGACCTGGCCGCTGAAGGTCTCGGGACCTAGCCCCTGGAGGCCCCTGGACCTGGTCCCGGAACCTATTCCCTGGAGGCCGCTAGAGGCCCCTGGAGGCCCCTGGACCTGGCCGCTGGATGCCCCCTGGACCTGGCCGCTGAAGGTCTCGGGACCTAGCCCCTGGAGGCCCCTGGACCTGGTCCCGGAACCTATTCCCTGGAGGCCGCTAGAGGCCCCTGGAGGCCCCTAGACCTAGCCCCTGGAGGCCACGGGACCTGGCCCCTGGATGCTTCTGGACCTGGCACCTGAGGGCCTCGTGACCTAGCCTGGGGCATCCAGGGGTCCCCTGGATAGGGATAACCCCTGTAGCTTATCACTACACACTAACCGTGTGTAGTGATAACAGTGAATAGTGATAATCGTGTGAAGTGATAACAGTGTGTAGTGATAACAGTGTGTAGTGATACAGTGTGTAGTGATAACAGTATGTAGTGATAACAGTGTGTAGTGATAACCGTGTGAAGTGGTAACAGTGTGTAGTGATAACAGTGTGTAGTGATAACAGTGTGTAGTGATACAGTGTGTAGTGATAACAGTATGTAGTGATAACAGTGTGTAGTGATAACTGTGTGAAGTGATAACAGTGTGTGATGATAACAGTGTAAAGTGATAACAGCGTGAAGTCATAACAGTGTGTAGTGATAAATGTGTGTAGTGATAACAGTGTGAAGTGATAACAGTGAGTAGTGATAACAGTGTGTAGTGATAACAATGTGTAGTGATAACCGTGTGAAGTGATAACAGTGTGTAGTGATAACAGTGTAAAGTGATAACCGTGTGAAGTGATAACAGTGTGTAGTGATAAATGTGTGTAGTGATAACAGTGTGAAGTGATAACAGTGAGTAGTGATAACAGTGTGTAGTGATAACAGTGTGTAGTGATAACCGTATGAAGTGATAAGTGTGTATAGATAACCGGGTGTAGCGATAGCCGTGTGTAGTGATAACCGTGTGAAGTGTCAACAGTGTTTAGTGATAACCGTGTGAAGTGATAAGTGTGTAGCGATAACCGTATGTAGTGATAACAGTGTGTAGTGATAACCGTGTGTAGTGATAACCGTGTGAAGTGATAACGGTTTGAAGGGTTATCCGTGTGAAGTGATAACAGTGTGCAGTGATAACAGTGTGTAGTGATAACAGTGTGTATTGATAACAGTGTGTAATGATAGATGTGTGCAGTGATAGCCGTGTGAATTGATAACAGTGTGAAGTGATAACAGAATGTAGTGATAACAGTGTGTAGTGATAACCGTGTGAAGTTATAACAGTGTGTATAGATAACCGTGTGTAGTGATAGGTGTGTGTATTGATAACCGTGTGAAGTGATAACCGTGTGAAGTGATAACAGTGTGTAGTGATAACTGTGTGCAGTGATAACAGTGGGAAGTGATAACAGTAAGTAGTGATAACAGTGTGTGGTGATAACAGTGTAAAGTGATAACAGCGTGAAGTCATAACAGTGTGCAGTAATAACCGTGTGAAATGATAACCGTGTGAAGTGATAACAGTGTGTAGTGATAATTGTGTGTAGTGATAACAATGTGAAGTGATAACAGTGAGTAGTGATAACAGTGTGTATTGATAACAGTGTGTAATGATAACCGTGTGAAGTGATAACAGTGTGTATAGATAACCGTGTGTAGTGATATCCGTGTGTAGTGATATCAATGTGTAGTGATAACCGTGTTTAGTGATAACCGTGTGAAGTGATAACAGTTTGAAGGGCTAGTCGTGTTAAGTGATAACAGTGTGCAGTGATAACAGTGTGTAGTGATAACAGTGTGTAGTTATAACCGTATGTAGTGATAACCGTGTGTAGTGATAACCGTGTGAAGTGATAACAGTGTTAAGTGATGACAGTGTGTAGTGATAACAGTGTGTAGTGATAACAGTGTGAAGTGATAACAGTGTGCAGTGATAAGAGTGTGAAGTGATAACAGTGTGAATTGATCCCAGTGTATAGTGATAACCGTGTGAAGTGATAGCAGTGTGTAGTGATAACAGTATGTAGTATTCACAACCTCCCCTACCCTTCACCACCTTCCCTACCCTTCACTACCCTCCCTACCCTTCACAACCTTCCCTATTCTTCATCACCTTCCCTAACTTTCACCACTTTCTCTAACCTTCACAACCTTCCCTACCTCTCATCACCTTCCCTACCCTTCACCACCTTCCCTAACTTCACCCCCTTCCAATTCCTTCACCACCTTCCCTACCCTTCACAACCTTCCCTCCCCTTCACCACCTTCCCTACCCTGTACCACCTTCCCTACCCTTTCACCACCTCCCCTCTCTTTCACTACCTTCCCTACCCTTTACCACCACCTCTACTATTCACCTCCCCTACCCTTTACCAACTTCCCTACCTTTAACCACATTCCCTACCCTTCACCACCTTCCCTATCCCTTCACCACGTTCCCTACCCTTCACCACCACCCCTACCCTTCACAACCTTCCCTATCCTTCACCACCACCCCTAACCTTCACCACCTACCCTAACCTTCACCATCATCGCTTCCCTTCACCACCGTCCCTACCCTTCCCCTCCACCCATAACCTTTACAACCTTCCCTCCACTTCACCACCTTCCTTACCCTTGACAACCTTCCCTACCCTTCACAACCTCCCCTACCCTTCACCTTCCTTACCCTTCAACACCTTCCCTACTCTTCACCACCTTCCCTACCCTTCACCACCTCCCCTACTCTTCACCACCTTCCCTACCCTTCACAAAATTCTCTACCCTTCACCACTACCCCTAACTTTCACCACGTTCCCTAACCTTCACAACATTCCCTACCCTTCACCACCTTCCCTATCCTTCACCACCTTCCCTACCCTTCACCACCTTCCCTATCCTTCACCACCACCCTTAACCTCTACCCTACCCCTACCCTTCACCCCTTCCCTATCCTTCACCACCTTCCCTACCCTTCATAATCTTACCTGCCTTTCACCCCCTTCCCAATCCTTCAACACCTTCCCTACCCTTCACCAACTTCCCTACCCTTCACCTCGTTCCCTACCCTTCACAACCTCACCTACCCTTCACCATCTTCCCTACCCTTAACCACCTTCCCTACCCTTCACCACCTTCCCTACCCCTCACCACCTTCCCTACCCTTCACCACCTTCCCTACCCCTCACCACCTTCCCTACCCTTCACCACCTTCCCTATCTTTTCACTACCACCCCTAACTTTCACCTTCTTTCCTACCCTTCACCATCTTCCCTACCCTTAACCACCTTCCCTACCTTCACTACCTACCCTACACTTCACCACCACCCCTACCCTACACCACCATCCCTAACCTTCACCACCTTCCCTACCATTTACCAACTCAACTCTTCACAATTTGCGTACAGCCCTTTATTCGTGCCACATGCACCCTTATGTTCCCAGTTGCTGAGTCTGAAACAACAAGAACAACAACTACCCTACCTTTAACCACCTCAACTGCACTATACCCATTAAGTTCATCTCATTAATAATGTGCAAATAAAACTTTCCCCCTAACTAATATTTATTATCTAAGATATTAAAAGTTATTGGGAGAGCCAGCGTCATTTTAGCGGCGGTACAAGTTTCCTGGACCTTGCCCCTGGAGGCCCCTGGACCTGGCCCCTGCAGGCCCCTCGACCTGGCTACTGGAGGCCC
Source organism: Procambarus clarkii (assembly GCF_040958095.1). Classification (NCBI taxonomy): domain Eukaryota; kingdom Metazoa; phylum Arthropoda; class Malacostraca; order Decapoda; family Cambaridae; genus Procambarus; species Procambarus clarkii. Next base: position 364,685 of record NW_027189190.1, read on the forward strand.
CTAGTCCTGGCTCCTGGAGGCCCCTGGACCTGGCCCCTGGAGGCCCCTCGACCTGGCTCCTGGAGGCCCCTGGACCTGGCCTCCTGGAGGCCCCTGGACCTGGCTCCTGGATGCCCCTGGACCTTACCCCTGGAGGCCCCTCGACCTGGCTCCTTGATGCCCCTGGACCTGGCCCCTGGAGGCCTCTGAACCTTGTCCCAGGAGGCCCCGGGACCTTGCCCCTGAAGGCCTAGGGACCTGGCCCCTGGAGGCCCCTGGAGGCCCCTCGACCTGGCTCCTGGAGGCCCCTGGACCTGGCCTCCTGGAGGCCCCTGGACCTGGCTCCTGGATGCCCCTGGACCTGGGCTCATGGAAGCCCCTGGACCTGGCCCCTGGAGGCCCCTGAACCTTGTCCCTGGAGGCTCCGGGACCTTGCCCCTGAAGGCCTCGGGACCTGGCCCCTGGAGGCCCCTGGACCTCGCCCCTGGATGCCCCCTGGACCTGGCCGCTGAAGGTCTCGGGACCTAGCCTCTGAAGGCCCCTGGACCTTGTCCCGGAACCTATTCCCTGGAGGCCGCTAGATGCCCCTGGACCTGGCCCCTGGAGGCCCCTAGACCTAGCCTCTGGAGGCCACGGGACCTGGCCCCTGGAAGCTTCTGGTCCTAGCACCTGAGGGCCTCGTGACCTAGCCAGGGGCATCCAGGGGTCTCCTGGATAGTGATAACCCCTGTAGCTTATCACTACACACTGACCGTGTGTAGTGATAACAGTGTGTAGTGATAACCGTGTGTAGTGATAACTGTGTGTAGTGATAACCGTGAATAGTGATAATCGTGTGAAGTGATAACAGTGTGTAGTGATAACAGTGTGTAGTGATACAGTGTGTAGTGATAACAGTATTTAGTGATAACAGTGTGTAGTGATAACCGTGTGAAGTGGTAACAGTGTGTAGTGATAACAGTGTGTAGTGATAACAGTGTGTAGTGATACAGTGTGTAGTGATAACAGTATGTAGTGATAACAGTGTGTAGTGATAACCGTGTGAAGTGGTAACAGTGTGTAGTGATAACAGTGTGTAGTGATAACTGTGTGAAGTGATAACAGTGTGTGATGATAACAGTGTGTAAAGTGATAACAGCGTGAAGTCATAAGAGTGTGCAGTGATAACCGTGTGAAGAGATAACCGTGTGAAGTGATAACAGTGTGTAGTGATAACAGTGTGTAGTGATAACAGCGTGAAGTGATAACAGTGAGTAGTGATTTTTTTTTTTTTTTTTTTTTTTTTATTAGTGAGTAGTGATAACAGTGTGTAGTGATAACAATGTGTAGTGATAACCGTGTGAAGTGATAACAGTGTGTAGTGATAACCGTGTGAAGTGATAACAGTGTGTAGTGATAACAGTGTGTTGTGATAACAGTGTGAAGAGATAACCGTGTGAAGTGATAACAGTGTGTAGTGATAACAGTGTGTAGTGATATCAGTGTGAAGTGATAACAGTGAGTAGTGATAACCGTGTGTAGTGATAGCCGTGTGTAGTGATACACTGGTGAAGTGATAACAGTGTGAAGTGATAACAGTGTGTAGTGATAAGCGTGTGAAGTGATAACAGTGTGTAGTGATAACCGTATGTAGTGATAACAGTGTGTAGTGATAACCGTGTATAGTGATAACCGAGTGAAGTGATAACGGTTTGAAGGGCTATCCGCGTGAAATGATAACAGTGTGCAGTGATAACAATGTGTAGTGATAACAGTGTGTATTGATAAAAGTGTGTTGTGATAGTTGAGTGCAGTGATAGCCGTGTGAAGTGATAACAGTGTGAAGTGATAACAGTGTGTAGTAATAACAGTGTGTAGTGATAACCGTATGTAGTGATAACCGTGTGTAGTTATAACCGTGTGAAGTGATAACAGTGTTAAGTGATAACAGTGTGTAGTGATAACAGTGTGTAGTGATAACAGTGTGAAGTGATGACAGTGTGTAGTGATAACAGTGTGAAGTGATAACAGTGTGAATTGATAACAGTGTGTAGTGATAACCGTGTGTAGTCATAACAGTGTGTAGTGATAGCCGTGTGTAGTGATAGCCGTGTGAAGTGATATCAGTGTGAAGTGATAACAGTGTGTAGTGATAACCGTGAGAAGTGATAACAGTATATGGTGATAACAGTGTGTAGTGATAACAGTGTGTAGTCATAACAGTGTGTAGTGATAGCCGTGTGTAGTGATAGCCGTGTGAAGTGATATCAGTGTGAAGTGATAGCAGTGTGTAGTGATAACCGTGTGAAGTGATAACAGTATGTGGTGATAACAGTGTAAAGTGATAACAGTGTGAAGTCATAACAGTGTGTAGGGATAACCATGTGAAGTGATAACCGTGTGAAGTGATAACAGTGTGTAGTGATAAAGGTATGAAGTGATAACAGTGAGTAATGATAACAGTGTGTAGTGATAACAGTTTGTAGTGATAACAGTGTGTAGTAATAACAGTGTGTAGTGATAACAGTGTGTAGTGATAATTGTGTGTATTGATAAGAGTGTGTAGAGATAATAGTGTGTAGTTATAACAATGTGTAGAGTAACCGTTTGAAGTAATAACAGTGTTTTGTGATAACAGTGTATAGTGATAACCGTGTGAAGTGATAACAGTGTAGTGATAACAATGTGTAGTGATAACCGTGTGAAATGATAACAGTGTGTAGTAATAAGAATGTGTAGTGATAACAGTGTGTAGTGATAACCGTGTGAAGTGATAACAGTGTGTATAGATAACCGTGTGTAGTGATGACCGTGTGAAGTGATAACAGTGAGTAGTGATAACAGTGTGTGGTGATAACAGTGTAAAGTGATAACAGCGTGAAGTCATAACAGTGTGCAGTAATAACCGTGTGAAGTGATAACCATGTGAAGTGATAACAGTGTGTAGTGATAATTGTGTGCAGTGATAACAGTGTGAAGTGATAACAGTGAGTAGTGATAACAGTGTGTAGTGATAACAGTGTGTAATGATAACCGTGTGAAGTGATAACAGTGTGTATAGATAACCGTGTGTAGTGATATCCGTGTGTAGTGATATCAGTGTGTAGTGATAACCGTGTGTAGTGATAACAGTGTGTAGTGATAACTGTGTGCAGTGATAACAGTGGGAAGTGATAACAGTGAATAGTGATAACAGTGTGTGGTGATAACAGTGTAAAGTGATAACAGCGTGAAGTCATAACATTGTGCAGTAATAACCGTGTGAAGTGATAACCGTGTGAAGTGATAACAGTGTGTAGTGATAATTGAGTGTAGTGATAACAATGTGAAGTGATAACAGTGAGTAGTGATAACAGTGTGTAGTGATAACAGTGTGTAATGATAACCGTGTCAAGTGATAACAGTGTGTATAGATAACCGTGTGTAGTGATATCCGTGTGTAGTGATATCAGTGTATAGTGATAACCGTGTGTAGTGATAACCGTGTGAAGTGATAACAATTTGAAGGGCTAGTCGTGTTAAGTGATAACAGTGTGCAGTGATAAGAGTGTGTAGTGATAACAGTGTGTAGTTATAACCGTATGTAGTGATAACCGTGTGTAGTAATAACCGTGTGAAGTGATAACAGTGTTAAGTGATAACAGTGTGTAGTGATAACAGTGTGTAGCGATAACAGTGTGTAGTGATAACAGTGTGCAGTGATAACAGTGTGAAGTGATAACCGTGTGAAGTGATAACAGTGTTAAGTGATAACAGTGTGTAGTATTATAGACTGTGGGTTGGTTGGTGTAGTCGTCGTTGATCCTCCTCTACGGACAACCCAACCCACAACTCGGTAGAGTGCTTATACTAGGAGATCACCCTTGGCGCTTCTGGCTCTTGGAGAGGGGCTCAACGTCACACGTTCAGGGGATGCGGCTCCAACACTTAGCCTCGTCGTCACGTGCACACACCCACTCGAGCCGCTGTGACTCCCCACTCTCTCCTTATGAGATATGATCTCCTCAATCCCCCTATGACTTACTAGTATTACCTCCTACCCTGTCCACAGCAGTGGTTCATGGTTCTTTCTCTCTCTCTCCTTCTTTACTACCTCCTGGGAAGCCTCACTAGGACAAGGGCAAACACCAGCAAATTGTGACACATTTACTGAACAAAGCACATACACGATACATACACACATATAATAATAATGAATCCTATACTCTATAATATCACAATCAGGTTGCACTCCAATACCATCAGAACTCTATTATCAGCTTATCAAGTGGTATCCTACCTCCTGGTTCACCACCTGATACTATTAACTTCCTCAAGTTGGTCAAGCCTACACACTGTTGCACCATCAGCAAGATAACATATATATATATAGAAAACCAGCATTTGAATGCAATAACATATACCAGTATAAATGTTCATTGATACTTCAGTATAAAAAAACTCCTTGACGCAAGAATGCCAACAGTCACTCACCTCTCACTGCGTCTTGCACGCTAATGACAACCAAACACTATCAACTCCCTACTAGTAATCCACCAGAACTTCCCCTTCCACCTCTGGAAGTTCACTACCCTATTTCTTTAGGTTCTTCCGGGCTTCACTACCAGGATCCTCTGCAGCTCCTCCAGGCTGCTATCATGAAGTTTCCTTGAGCAACTACGGTGCTTCACCCTTCTGTTAGGTTCTTCCACAGCTCTCTTGGCTGCTACACCACCTCTACAGAAGCACGTGACACTCCTCTTCACTGCTGCTTCTCCTCACAGCTCGAGGTCCTCTGCTCCACTACCTTGGAGTCTCATCAGCTACTTCATCTGCTGGCTTCGAAGTTCTCAGCAACTTCTTCCCCAAAAGACAAACCTGCAACCCATCGACACTCCAATAAAATGTTCCCCTTTAACACATAAACAAAAAATATTCACACAATATGTTTGCCTCAAACCTCTATCTGTTCTCTACATACAGTGAGAGTGGACTCCCCCGTTTTGGGCGGGTCCATACTCCACCTCGCCTGGTGGCGGTCCTCACTCGCTGGGAGGGTCTTCCTCCATCCGGAGCCAGGCTCCCTCAGTCGTCCGCCAGCGCTCAGAGAGGACGGACGTCGCTCCGTGTTCCTCCCTCTTCACTCTCCTATTTCAGGCCTTCTGCCTTATTAAAACATGTCTAACTTATAAATAAACATCGCTACTGTCGCTGGGCACACGACCAACTACAATGCAATCACTATGAACTGGCGTATATCGTGCTTACCACAGATTAACTGGTCGAGGGCGCTTTTCCTCTGACGGCGTCTGGTCAGGGCGCTCCACACAGCCCACAATAATGCCTCCGGGCGGCTTAATATTCACTAATTATCGTCCACGACTTGAGACCACACGTCCCCAGCTCGATTCCACAGCTGGCACGTCTGCACACTTCTCTTCTCTTAGAGATATATCACTAGGGGTTCCCTTCTGACGGGAGCTCAACGGAGCGCGGCTTCCCCCTGCGATGTCTGGCACTCAAGTGAGGTCAAGGTCCTCCAGAAGCGAGCCTCAAGCCTCCAGCAAAATGTCCACATCTCCTAGCCAGTCATTTATCTATTTTCTTCTGCATTGCCCATAATCTCAAACTGTTACACATATCCAAGCAACTATTTTACATATGCGTTATTACCTCAATTTCTGCTAGACCTTCTAATCGGGTCAGGCTTGCTGAATAACTCTCAAGAAGGGAGACTCGTTTCTCCTGTAGGCTGAGATCATAACACTCCCCTCCCCTTATTTTTGAGAGTTATTCCAGTGGCAAAGCTCGGGATAATACATCCGCCACTACACTGTCTCGTTCTTCACCCCCATATACTCTCTTAGGAGTCTACAATTAGTTCGTTGCTCCTTGCAACATCTGGCTCACAACTCTCCAGAAACATGGTCTTCTCACAAACGATTTGACTTCTCTGGCACCTCTTGGCTAGGCTGTCCTCCTTGGACGCCTGCAATCCATTGGCCCACTCTACTTACTGTCTCCACCCTCCGTTTCCTCGTCTTCTTCTCTTCCCGTCCAGAGTCAGACATCTACTGTCTGTACCTCCTCTGTCGTCTTCACTCTTCCATCTACTGCCATTATACTTTCGTCTCCTGTCATCATACTTCACTCCATCGTCTTCACCGACGCTCCTCCCTTTCGTCTCCTCATATATCCGAGACCTCATCCTGTTTGACCTCCATCGAGTCCTCGGCTTTCTTCTATTCCTCCATGCTTGCATCATCATCCTCTTTCCACACTTCTCACCTCTATACAACTCCGTTTCTTCTCCTTCAACTCTTCTTCGTTCCCTAAAAGTTTCTTCGGGCACTGTATTACATCCAACAGCACTCGACCATACATGTCGCTTTGCCTCTCCCAAAGTCCTCGCAAGCATCTCTCCACACATACTGTCTCTTCTCCTCTCATTTTCTCGGCTATCACTCTTCTTCACTATCTTTTCTTCAGGTTTTCTGTGAAACACGTCAACTCCTGACACCTCAAACAACTTAACTCTACTATCCAGATGCCTCTGTGCTCGTGGACAACTTGACGTTCTACTTCCGTCCTCAGTCTGTCCACATCTTTCCTCATTCCCACTCAGCACAGTTGCATTCGCCTTCCGACTCTTAATTTCAGCAGTCCGGGCTCTACTCAGGTCCGCTCTCTTCACCTGATTCTTCTTCGGCTGGGCCATCTTCACTTTTGACCTCACCGAGACTTCATTTTTCTGGGCTGGACCTTCATCAAACAGCCATGCTACATCTACATCGATATCTTCCACCGGTTGAATCGACACTGTATCATCTTCTCCAGCGTCTTCCTTGTCGGCCACCTCTGTCTTCATCACTACCGAGACAGGGTTTTCAATGGCTTGGCGGTCTCCTGACTCATCTCCTCGGATGTCAGTCAGGTTCACACTCTCAGGTGTCCCACCCGTGCAGTGGCCTTCTGGGCACTCCTCTGGCACAGTCTCCGCTATGACTCTTGGCAGCACCTTTGTCCCGCACAAGTCATTCCCCAGGATCACTTGGACTCCTGGAACAGGTATGTCGGGGCATACTCCCAACATCACCACTGCCGACACATATTCCGACCTTAGCTGGACAGTACATACGGGCATGTCACTCTCAGACAATAACCCATATACTTTCATCTTCCCACTGCCAGCTAACCGTCGACCATTCCCAATCAGGCTTCTCGCAATCAAGCTCTGATTAGCTCCGGTATCTCTTAAGATACCAACTTCTACCTCAGGTTGGTCTCCTACACTGATCCAACCTTTGCTCATGAACGGCCTATACCTCTCGTTCACTAAGTTCGCTCTCTGTGGTTTGTCTTGGAACACATTAGTATATTTGCCTCGGGGGTCACACATGGCCAGGGTCACAACTCTCTTGCCCTGCCGACAATCTCGCATCACGTGACCCAATCCGTTACAATTGTAACATCTCATCTGGGAAAAGTCTCTTCTATATGTACCAGAGTAGCTCTGACTCTGCCCACTCGTATTGGAGTTCCTCGGGCCAGACGTACTACTCGTACTCTGTGGAGCTTTACTGGACTCTTGATTCCCTGGATAACGATCAGTTTCTCGTTTTGCTCCTCCATCCTCACTTTCAGATGAAGTGCGCGACCTACTCTTCTGAGTTTTAGGGTACTTACTTTTATCTACCCATTTATCAAAATTTTTCTCATCCCAGACTCTTCTGGGTCTCTCATAATTTCTTCCTCCCCAGACTCCATTGGATCTGCCATTGCTGCGTCTCGCCTCGCTTCTCACTCTGTTCTCCCTTAAGCTCTTGTATGCTTCAGTAATCATATCTGCCCTATCTGCGGCATCTTTCACCTCCTTTATCCCTGCTTCTTGGATCTTGAACTTTGTTTCGGGATGCATCATCTCCAAGAACTTCTCCATGACCATCAGTTGCTTCAGGTCAGCGTAAGACCCAACTCCAGCAGCCTCAATCCACTTCTGGAATCGTCTTTCCAGATCTCTTGCTGTCTCAGCAAACGTACATGCTCCAACTTTGATCATTTCTCTGAAGCGCTTCCTATAAGCTTCTGGGGTTAACTGAAACGAGCGCAAAATGCTGCTCTTTACCGTGGCATAATCCTGGCACTCTTCCAGTGACAATTGGGTGTATGCCTCCCTGGCTGCACCGGTCAATCTTAACTGGACCAGCTGGGCCCATTCCTCCTGTGGCCACTCCTTGATGCTGGCTACTTTTTCAAAGTGCTCGAAAAAGCTCTCTGCCTCTTCGGGAACAAACAAGGGAATGTCCTTCTCCCTAACCCTAACATCTGGTGGGTGTGATACCTGGGTGGTGCTCTCTGGCAACCCATGTTCAATCCTTTGCTCAGCCAAGGTTCTGTTCGCTTCTATCTGCATTTGTTTTGTTCTCTCTTTTTCTTTTTCGACCTCTAGTCTTGCTTTCTCTTTTTCTTTCTCCTGTTCCAACTCCAGTTCTCTTACTCTGGTTTTCTCTTTTTCTACTTCCCTTTTCATCTGGAGTTCTAACTTCATCTTTTCCAGCTGGAACTGTCTCTCCTTGTCCTCTCGTTGTTGCTGCATCTGGAGCTCTAACTGGAATCTCTCCAAGCTCCTATTCCGGCTACTTCTGCTACTGCGGCTACTCTTGCTGCTCCTACTCGATCCCTGGGATCTCACTTCATCCTGCCCATCATCCTCCTTTCCACTTTCAGCTCCTTTTTGGGCTCCTTGCTCTGCCGCTTCACTTTTGGCTCTTAACTGCCTCAGGATCTCATCCTTCATCCCAGCTACTTTAGATGCTTTCAACCTGATGCCACATTTTTCTGCTATTTGTTTCAATTGATCCCTCGTGCAACCTTCCAAGTCCTCGGGCTTGCCTGACTCCACAAACGTTTGCACCTTATCCATCTTTGTCCTGTGAGTCTTCCCAAGAGAGAGAATATACACCTGCGGTCACACAGTTTATTTCAGCAAGGGTGTACAAATCCACTCTTGGACAGGGTGTGGGTGTGTCAGTTCACTATCCCGGACGGGCCCCCAATTTATTATAGACTGTGGGTTGGTTGGTGTAGTCGTCGTTGATCCTCCTCTACGGACAACCCAACCCACAACTCGGTAGAGTGCTTATACTAGGAGATCACCCTTGGCGCTTCTGGCTCTTGGAGAGGGGCTCAACGTCACACGTTCAGGGGATGCGGCTCCAACACTTAGCCTCGTCGTCACGTGCACACACCCACTCGAGCCGCTGTGACTCCCCACTCTCTCCTTATGAGATATGATCTCCTCAATCCCCCTATGACTTACTAGTATTACCTCCTACCCTGTCCACAGCAGTGGTTCATGGTTCTTTCTCTCTCTCTCTCTCCTTCTTTACTACCTCCTGGGAAGCCTCACTAGGACAAGGGCAAACACCAGCAAATTGTGACACATTTACTGAACAAAGCACATACACGATACATACACACATATAATAATAATGAATCCTATACTCTATAATATCACAATCAGGTTGCACTCCAATACCATCAGAACTCTATTATCAGCTTATCAAGTGGTATCCTACCTCCTGGTTCACCACCTGATACTATTAACTTCCTCAAGTTGGTCAAGCCTACACACTGTTGCACCATCAGCAAGATAACATATATATATATAGAAAACCAGCATTTGAATGCAATAACATATACCAGTATAAATGTTCATTGATACTTCAGTATAAAAAAACTCCTTGACGCAAGAATGCCAACAGTCACTCACCTCTCACTGCGTCTTGCACGCTAATGACAACCAAACACTATCAACTCCCTACTAGTAATCCACCAGAACTTCCCCTTCCACCTCTGGAAGTTCACTACCCTATTTCTTTAGGTTCTTCCGGGCTTCACTACCAGGATCCTCTGCAGCTCCTCCAGGCTGCTATCATGAAGTTTCCTTGAGCAACTACGGTGCTTCACCCTTCTGTTAGGTTCTTCCACAGCTCTCTTGGCTGCTACACCACCTCTACAGAAGCACGTGACACTCCTCTTCACTGCTGCTTCTCCTCACAGCTCGAGGTCCTCTGCTCCACTACCTTGGAGTCTCATCAGCTACTTCATCTGCTGGCTTCGAAGTTCTCAGCAACTTCTTCCCCAAAAGACAAACCTGCAACCCATCGACACTCCAATAAAATGTTCCCCTTTAACACATAAACAAAAAATATTCACACAATATGTTTGCCTCAAACCTCTATCTGTTCTCTACATACAGTGAGAGTGGACTCCCCCGTTTTGGGCGGGTCCATACTCCACCTCGCCTGGTGGCGGTCCTCACTCGCTGGGAGGGTCTTCCTCCATCCGGAGCCAGGCTCCCTCAGTCGTCCGCCAGCGCTCAGAGAGGACGGACGTCGCTCCGTGTTCCTCCCTCTTCACTCTCCTATTTCAGGCCTTCTGCCTTATTAAAACATGTCTAACTTATAAATAAACATCGCTACTGTCGCTGGGCACACGACCAACTACAATGCAATCACTATGAACTGGCGTATATCGTGCTTACCACAGATTAACTGGTCGAGGGCGCTTTTCCTCTGACGGCGTCTGGTCAGGGCGCTCCACACAGCCCACAATAATGCCTCCGGGCGGCTTAATATTCACTAATTATCGTCCACGACTTGAGACCACACGTCCCCAGCTCGATTCCACAGCTGGCACGTCTGCACACTTCTCTTCTCTTAGAGATATATCACTAGGGGTTCCCTTCTGACGGGAGCTCAACGGAGCGCGGCTTCCCCCTGCGATGTCTGGCACTCAAGTGAGGTCAAGGTCCTCCAGAAGCGAGCCTCAAGCCTCCAGCAAAATGTCCACATCTCCTAGCCAGTCATTTATCTATTTTCTTCTGCATTGCCCATAATCTCAAACTGTTACACATATCCAAGCAACTATTTTACATATGCGTTATTACCTCAATTTCTGCTAGACCTTCTAATCGGGTCAGGCTTGCTGAATAACTCTCAAGAAGGGAGACTCGTTTCTCCTGTAGGCTGAGATCATAACAGTAGTGATAACAGTGTGTAGTGATAACAGTGTGTAGTGATAACAGTGTGAAGTGATAACAGTGTGCAGTGATAACCGTGTGAAGTGGTAACAGTGTGTAGTGATAACAGTGTGTAGTGATAGCTGTGTGAAGTGATAACAGTGTGTGATGATAACAGTGTAAAGTGATAACAGCGTGAAGTCATAACAGTGTGCAGTGATAACCGTGTGAAGAGATAACCGTGTGAAGTGATAACAGTGTGTAGTGATAACAGTGTGTAGTGATAACAGTGTGAAGTAATAACAGTGAGTAGTGATAACAGTGTGTAGTGATAACAATGTGTAATGATAACCGTGTGAAGTGATAACAGTGTGTAGTGATAACAGTGTGTAGTGATAACCGTGTGAAGTGATAACAGTGTGTAGTGATAACAGTGTGTAGTGATATCAGTGTGAAGTGATAACAGTGAGTAGTGATAACCGTGTGTAGTGATAGCCGTGTGTAGTGATACACTGGTGAAGTGATAACAGCGTGAAGTGATAACAGTGTGTAGTGATAAGCGTGTGAAGTGATAACAGTGTGTAGTGATAACCGTATGTAGTGATAACAGTGTGTAGTGATAACCGTGTATAGTGATAACCGAGTGAAGTGATAACGGTTTGAAGGGCTATCCGCGTGAAATGATAACAGTGTGCAGTGATAACAATGTGTAGTGATAACAGTGTGTATTGATAAAAGTGTGTTGTGATAGTTGTGTGCAGTGATAGCCGTGTGAAGTGATAACAGTGTGAAGTGATAACAGTGTGTAGTAATAACAGTGTGTAGTGATAACCGTATGTAGTGATAACCGTGTGTAGTTATAACCGTGTGAAGTGATAACAGTGTTAAGTGATAACAGTGTGTAGTGATAACAGTGTGTAGTGATAACAGTGTGAAGTGATGACAGTGTGTAGTGATAACAGTGTGAAGTGATAACAGTGTGAATTGATAACAGTGTGTAGTGATAACCGTGTGTAGTCATAACAGTGTGTAGTGATAGCCGTGTGTAGTGATAGCCGTGTGAAGTGATATCAGTGTGAAGTGATAACAGTGTGTAGTGATAACCGTGAGAAGTGATAACAGTATATGGTGATAACAGTGTGTAGTGATAACAGTGTGTAGTCATAACAGTGTGTAGTGATAGCCGTGTGTAGTGATAGCCGTGTGAAGTGATATCAGTGTGAAGTGATAACAGTGTGTAGTGATAACCGTGTGAAGTGATAACAGTATGTGGTGATAACAGTGTAAAGTGATAACAGTGTGAAGTCATAACAGTGTGTAGGGATAACCATGTGAAGTGATAACCGTGTGAAGTGATAACAGTGTGTAGTGATAAAGGTATGAAGTGATAACAGTGAGTAATGATAACAGTGTGTAGTGATAACAGTTTGTAGTGATAACAGTGTGTAGTAATAACAGTGTGTAGTGATAACAGTGTGTAGTGATAATTGTGTGTATTGATAAGAGTGTGTAGAGATAATAGTGTGTAGTTATAACAATGTGTAGAGTAACCGTTTGAAGTAATAACAGTGTTTTGTGATAACAGTGTATAGTGATAACCGTGTGAAGTGATAACAGTGTAGTGATAACAATGTGTAGTGATAACCGTGTGAAATGATAACAGTGTGTAGTAATAAGAATGTGTAGTGATAACAGTGTGTAGTGATAACCGTGTGAAGTGATAACAGTGTGTATAGATAACCGTGTGTAGTGATGACCGTGTGAAGTGATAACAGTGAGTAGTGATAACAGTGTGTGGTGATAACAGTGTAAAGTGATAACAGCGTGAAGTCATAACAGTATGCAGTAATAACCGTGTGAAGTGATAACCGTGTGAAGTGATAACAGTGTGTAGTGATAATTGTGTGCAGTGATAACAGTGTGAAGTGATAACAGTGAGTAGTGATAACAGTGTGTAGTGATAACAGTGTGTAATGATAACCGTGTGAAGTGATAACAGTGTGTATAGATAACCGTGTGTAGTGATATCCGTGTGTAGTGATATCAGTGTGTACTGATAACCGTGTGTAGTGATAACAGTGTGTAGTGATAACTGTGTGCAGTGATAACAGTGGGAAGTGATAACAGTGAATAGTGATAACAGTGTGTGGTGATAACAGTGTAAAGTGATAACAGCGTGAAGTCATAACATTGTGCAGTAATAACCGTGTGAAGTGATAACCGTGTGAAGTGATAACAGTGTGTAGTGATAATTGTGTGTAGTGATAACAATGTGAAGTGATAACAGTGAGTAGTGATAACAGTGTGTAGTGATAACAGTGTGTAATGATAACCGTGTCAAGTGATAACAGTGTGTATAGATAACCGTGTGTAGTGATATCCGTGTGTAGTGATATCAGTGTATAGTGATAACCGTGTGTAGTGATAACCGTGTGAAGTGTTAACGGTTTGAAGGGCTAGTCGTGTTAAGTGATAACAGTGTGCAGTGATAAGAGTGTGTAGTGATAACAGTGTGTAGTTATAACCGTATGTAGTGATAACCGTGTGTAGTGATAACCGTGTGAAGTGATAACAGTGTTAAGTGATAACAGTGTGTAGTGATAACAGTGTGTAGCGATAACAGTGTGTAGTGATAACAGTGTGCAGTGATAACAGTGTGAAGTGATAACCGTGTGAAGTGATAACAGTGTTAAGTGATAACAGTGTGTAGTGATAACAGTGTGTAGTGATAACAGTGTGAAGTGATAACAGTGTGCAGTGATAACCGTGTGAAGTGGTAACAGTGTGTAGTGATAACAGTGTGTAGTGATAACTGTGTGAAGTGATAACAGTGTGTGATGATAACAGTGTAAAGTGATAACAGCGTGAAGTCATAACAGTGTGCAGTGATAACCGTGTGAAGAGATAACCGTGTGAAGTGATAACAGTGTGTAGTGATAACAGTGTGTAGTGATAACAGTGTGAAGTAATAACAGTGAGTAGTGATAACAGTGTGTAGTGATAACAATGTGTAATGATAACCGTGTGAAGTGATAACAGTGTGTAGTGATAACAGTGTGTAGTGATAACCGTGTGAAGTGATAAGAGTGTGTAGTGATAACAGTGTGTAGTGATAACAGTGTGAAGAGATAACCGTGTGAAGTGATAACAGTGTGTAGTGATAACAGTGAGTAGTGATAACCGTGTGTAGTGATGGCCGTGTGTAGTGATAACCGTGTGAAGTGTTAACAGTGTGAAGTGATAACAGTGTGTAGTGATAAGCGTGTGAAGTGATAACAGTGTGTAGTGATAACCGTGTGTAGTGATAACAGTGTGTAGTGATAGCAGTGTGAAGTGATAAACGTGTGAAGTGATAACAGTGTGTACAGATAACTGTGTGTAGTGATAACAGTGTCAAATGATAACAGTGTGTAGTAATAACAGTGTGTAGTGATAACAGTGTGTAGTGATAACCGTGTGAAGTGATAACAGTGTGTATAGATAACCGTGTGTAGTGTTAACAGTGTGTAGTGATACAGTGTGTAGTGATAACAGTATGTAGTGATAACAGTGTGTAGTGATAACCGTGTGAAGTGGTAACAGTGTGTAGTGATAACAGTGTGTAGTGTTAACAGTGTGTAGTGATACAGTGTGTAGTGATAACAGTATGTAGTGATAACAGTGTGTAGTGATAACCGTGTGATGTGGTAACAGTGTGTAGTGATAACAGTGTGTAGTGATAACTGTGTGAAGTGATAACAGTGTGTGATGATAACAGTGTAAAGTGATAACAGCGTGAAGTTATAACAGTGTGCAGTGATAACAGTGAGTAGTGATAACCGTGTGTAGTGATGGCCGTGTGTAGTGATAACCGTGTGAAGTGATAACAGTGTGAAGTGATAACAGTGTGTAGTGATAAGCGTGTGAAGTGATAACAGTGTGTAGTGATAACCGTGTGTAGTGATAACAGTGTGTAGTGATAGCAGTGTGTAGTGATAAACGTGTGAAGTGATAACAGTGTGTACAGATAACTGTGTGTAGTGATAACAGTGTCAAATGATAACAGTGTGTAGTAATAACAGTGTGTAGTGATAACAGTGTGTAGTGATAACCGTGTGAAGTGATAACATTGTGTAGTGATAACTGTGTGCAGTGATAACAGTGTGAAGTGTTAACAGTGAGTAGTGATAACAGTGTGTGGTGATAACACTGTAAAGTGATAACAGCGTGAAGTCATGACAGTGTGCAGTGATAACCGTGTGAAGTGATAACCGTGTGAAGTGATAACAGTGTGTAGTGATAAATGTGTATAGTGATAACAGTGTGTAGTGATAACAGTACGAAGTGATAACAGTGAGTAGTGATAACAGTGTGTAGTGATAACAGTGTGTAGTGATAACCGTATGAAGTGATAACAGTGTGTATAGATAACCGAGTGTAGCGATAGCTGTGTGTAGTGATAACCGTGTGAAGTGATAACGGTTTGCAGGGCTATCCGTGTGAAGTGATAACAGTGTGCAGTGATAACAGTGTGTAGTGATAACAGTGTGTATTGATAACAGTGTGTAGTGATAGATGTGTGCAGTGATAGCCGTGTGAAGTTATAACAGTGTGTATAGATAACCGTGTGTAGTGATAGGTGTGTGTATTGATAACCGTGTGAAGTGATAACCGTGTGAAGTGATAACAGTGTGTAGTGATAACTGTGTGCAGTGATAACAGTGGGAAGTGATAACAGTGAGTAGTGATAACAGTGTGTGGTGATAACAGTGTAAAGTGATAACAGCGTGAAGTCATAACAGTGTGCAGTAATAACCGTGTGAAGTGATAACCGTGTGAAGTGATAACAGTGTGTAGTGATAATTGTGTGTAGTAATAACAATGTGAAATGATAACAGTGAGTAGTGATAACAGTGTGTAGTGATAACAGTGTGTAATGATAACAGTGTGAAGTGATAACAGTGTGTATAGATAACCGTGTGTAGTGATATCCGTGTGTAGTGATATCAGTGTGTAGTGATAACCGTGTGTAGTGATAACCGTGTGAAGTGATAACGGTTTGAAGGGCTAGTCGTGTTAAGTGATAACAGTGTGCAGTGATAACAGTGTGTAGTTATAACCGTATGTAGTGATAACCGTGTGTAGTGATAACCGTGTGAAGTGATAACAGTGTTAAGTGATAACAGTGTGTAGTGATAACAGTGTGTAGTGATAACAGTGTGAAGTGATAACAGTGTGCAGTGATAAGAGTGTGAAGTGATAACAGTGTGAATTGATAACAGTGTGTAGTGATAACCGTGTGAAGTGATAACAGTGTGTAGTGATAACAGCATGTAGTATTCACAACCTCCCCTACCCTTCACCACCTTCCCTACCCTTCACTATGCTCCCTACCCTTCACAACCTTCCCTATCCTTCATCACCTTCCCTAACTTTCACCACTTTCTCTAACCTTCACAACCTTCCCTACACCTCATCACCTTCCCTACCCTTCACCACCTTCCCTAACTTCACCCCCTTCCTAATCCTTCACCACCTTCCCTATCCTTTCACCACCTCCCCTCTCTTTCACTACCTTCCTTTCCCTTTACCACCTCCCCTACAATTCACCTCCCCTACCCTTTACCAACTTCCCTACCCGTAACCACATTCCCTACCCTTCACCACCTTCCCTATCCCTTCACCACCTTCCCTACCCTTCACCACCACCCCTACCTTTCACAACCTTCCCTATCCTGCACCACCACCCCTAACCTTCACCACCTACCCTAACCATCACCATCATCGCTTCCCTTCACCACCGTCCCTACCCTTCCCCTCCACCCCTAACCTTCACAACCTTCCCTCCACTTCACCACCTTCCTTACCCTTGACAACCTTCCCTACCCTTCACAACCTCCCCTACCCTTCACCTTCCCTACCCTTCATAATCTTCCCTACCCTTCACCCCCTTCCCTATCCTTCAACACCTTCTCTACCCTTCACATCCTTCCCTACCCTTCACAACCTCACCTACCCTTCACCATCTTCCCTACCCTTAACCACCTTCCCTACCCTTTACCACCTTCCCTACCCCTCACCACCTTCCCTACCCTTCACCATCTTCCCTACCCCTCACCACCTTCCCTACCCTTCACCACCTTCCCTATCCTTCACTACCCCCCTAACTTTCACCTTCTTCCCTACCCTTCACCATCTTTCCTACCCTTAACCACCTTCCCTACCTTCACTACCTACCCTACTTTTCCCCACCACCCCTACCCTTCACCACCATCCCTAACCTTCACCACCTTCCCTACCATTTACCAACTCAACTCTTCACAATTTGCGTACAGCCCTTTATTCGTGCCACATGCACCCTTATGTTCCCAGTTGCTGAGTCTGAAACAACAAGAACAACAACAACAACAACTACCCTACCTTTAACCACCTCAACTCCACTATACCCATTAAGTTCATCTCATTAATAATGTGCAAATAAAACTTTCCCCCTAACTAATATTTATTATCTAAGATATTAAAAGATATTGGGAGAGCCAGCGTCATTTTAGCGGCGGTACAAGTTTCCTGGACCTTGCCCCTGGAGGCCCCTGGACCTCACCCCTGGAGGCCCCTCGACCTAGCTCCTGGATGCCCCTGGACCTGGGCTCATGGAAGCCCCTGGACCTGGCCCCTGGAGGCCTCTGAACCTTGTCTCTGGAGGCCCCGGGACCTTGCCCCTGTAGGCCTCGGGACCTGGCCCCTGGAGGCCCCTGGACCAGGCCGCTGGATGCCCCCTGGACCTGGCCGCTGAAGGTCTCGGGACCTAGCCCCTGGAGGCCCCTGGACCTGGTCCCGGAACCTATTCCCTGGAGGCCGCTAGAGGCCCCTGGACCTGGCCCCTGGAGGCCCCTAGACCTAGCCCCTGGAGGCCACGGGACCTGGCCCCTGGATGCTTCTGGACCTGGCACCTGAGGGCCTCGTGACCTAGCCTGGGGCATCCAGGGGTCCCCTGGATAGTGATAACCCCTGTAGCTTATCACTACACACTAACCGTGTGTAGTGATAACAGTGAATAGTGATAATCGTGTGAAGTGATAACAGTGTGTAGTGATACAGTGTGTAGTGATAACAGTATGTAGTGATAACAGTGTGTAGTGATAACCGTGTGAAGTGGTAACAGTGTGTAGTGATAACAGTGTGTAGTGTTAACAGTGTGTAGTGATACAGTGTGTAGTGATAACAGTATGTAGTGATAACAGTGTGTAGTGATAACCGTGTGATGTGGTAACAGTGTGTAGTGATAACAGTGTGTAGTGATAACTGTGTGAAGTGATAACAGTGTGTGATGATAACAGTGTAAAGTGATAACAGCGTGAAGTCATAACAGTGTGCAGTGATAACCGTGCGAAGAGATAACCGTGTGAAGTGATAACAGTGTGTAGTGATAACAGTGTGTAGTGATAACAGTGTGAAGTGATAACAGTGAGTAGTGATAACAGTGTGTAGTGATAACAATGTGTAGTGATAACCGTGTGAAGTGATAACAGTGTGTAGTGATAACAGTGTGATGTGATAACCGTGTGAAGTGATAACAGTGTGTAGTGATAAATGTGTGTAGTGATAACAGTGTGAAGTGATAACAGCGAGTAGTGATAACAGTGTGTAGTGATAACAGTGTGTAGTGATAACCGTATGAAGTGATAACAGTGTGTATAGATAACCGGGTGTAGCGATAGCCGTGTGTAGTGATAACCGTGTGAAGTGTCAACAGTGTGTAGTGATAACCGTGTGAAGTGATAAGTGTGTAGCGATAACCGTATGTAGTGATAACAGTGTGTAGTGATAACCGTGTGTAGTGATAACCGTGTGAAGTGATAACGGTTTGAAGGGTTATCCGTGTGAAGTGATAACAATGTGCAGTGATAACAGTGTGTAGTGATAACAGTGTGTATTGATAACAGTGTGTAATGATAGATGTGTGCAGTGATAGCCGTGTGAATTGATAACAGTGTGAAGTGATAACAGAATGTAGTGATAACAGTGTGTAGTGATAACCGTGTGAAGTTATAACAGTGTGTATAGATAACCGTGTGTAGTGATAGGTGTGTGTATTGATAACCGTGTGAAGTGATAACCGTGTGAAGTGATAACAGTGTGTAGTGATAACTGTGTGCAGTGATAACAGTGGGAAGTGATAACAGTAAGTAGTGATAACAGTGTGTGGTGATAACAGTGTAAAGTGATAACAGCGTGAAGTCATAACAGTGTGCAGTAATAACCGTGTGAAATGATAACCGTGTGAAGTGATAACAGTGTGTAGTGATAATTGTGTGTAGTGATAACAATGTGAAGTGATAACAGTGAGTAGTGATAACAGTGTGTAGTGATAACAGTGTGTAATGATAACCGTGTGAAGTGATAACAGTGTGTATAGATAACCGTGTGTAGTGTTAACAGTGTGTAGTGATACAGTGTGTAGTGATAACAGTATGTAGTGATAACAGTGTGTAGTGATAACCGTGTGAAGTGGTAACAGTGTGTAGTGATAACAGTGTGTAGTGTTAACAGTGTGTAGTGATACAGTGTGTAGTGATAACAGTATGTAGTGATAACAGTGTGTAGTGATAACCGTGTGATGTGGTAACAGTGTGTAGTGATAACAGTGTGTAGTGATAACTGTGTGAAGTGATAACAGTGTGTGATGATAACAGTGTAAAGTGATAACAGCGTGAAGTTATAACAGTGTGCAGTGATAACAGTGAGTAGTGATAACCGTGTGTAGTGATGGCCGTGTGTAGTGATAACCGTGTGAAGTGATAACAGTGTGAAGTGATAACAGTGTGTAGTGATAAGCGTGTGAAGTGATAACAGTGTGTAGTGATAACCGTGTGTAGTGATAACAGTGTGTAGTGATAGCAGTGTGTAGTGATAAACGTGTGAAGTGATAACAGTGTGTACAGATAACTGTGTGTAGTGATAACAGTGTCAAATGATAACAGTGTGTAGTAATAACAGTGTGTAGTGATAACAGTGTGTAGTGATAACCGTGTGAAGTGATAACATTGTGTAGTGATAACTGTGTGCAGTGATAACAGTGTGAAGTGTTAACAGTGAGTAGTGATAACAGTGTGTGGTGATAACAGTGTAAAGTGATAACAGCGTGAAGTCATGACAGTGTGCAGTGATAACCGTGTGAAGTGATAACCGTGTGAAGTGATAACAGTGTGTAGTGATAAATGTGTATAGTGATAACAGTGTGTAGTGATAACAGTACGAAGTGATAACAGTGAGTAGTGATAACAGTGTGTAGTGATAACAGTGTGTAGTGATAACCGTATGAAGTGATAACAGTGTGTATAGATAACCGAGTGTAGCGATAGCTGTGTGTAGTGATAACCGTGTGAAGTGATAACGGTTTGCAGGGCTATCCGTGTGAAGTGATAACAGTGTGCAGTGATAACAGTGTGTAGTGATAACAGTGTGTATTGATAACAGTGTGTAGTGATAGATGTGTGCAGTGATAGCCGTGTGAAGTTATAACAGTGTGTATAGATAACCGTGTGTAGTGATAGGTGTGTGTATTGATAACCGTGTGAAGTGATAACCGTGTGAAGTGATAACAGTGTGTAGTGATAACTGTGTGCAGTGATAACAGTGGGAAGTGATAACAGTGAGTAGTGATAACAGTGTGTGGTGATAACAGTGTAAAGTGATAACAGCGTGAAGTCATAAC
The DNA here is from genome assembly GCF_040958095.1 of Procambarus clarkii. Lineage (NCBI taxonomy): Eukaryota > Metazoa > Arthropoda > Malacostraca > Decapoda > Cambaridae > Procambarus > Procambarus clarkii. Next base: position 385,339 of record NW_027189190.1, read on the forward strand.
AGTGTGCAGTAATAACCGTGTGAAGTGATAACCGTGTGAAGTGATAACAGTGTGTAGTGATAATTGTGTGTAGTAATAACAATGTGAAATGATAACAGTGAGTAGTGATAACAGTGTGTAGTGATAACAGTGTGTAATGATAACAGTGTGAAGTGATAACAGTGTGTATAGATAACCGTGTGTAGTGATATCCGTGTGTAGTGATATCAGTGTGTAGTGATAACCGTGTGTAGTGATAACCGTGTGAAGTGATAACGGTTTGAAGGGCTAGTCGTGTTAAGTGATAACAGTGTGCAGTGATAACAGTGTGTAGTTATAACCGTATGTAGTGATAACCGTGTGTAGTGATAACCGTGTGAAGTGATAACAGTGTTAAGTGATAACAGTGTGTAGTGATAACAGTGTGTAGTGATAACAGTGTGAAGTGATAACAGCGTGCAGTGATAAGAGTGTGAAGTGATAACAGTGTGAATTGATAACAGTGTGTAGTGATAACCGTGTGAAGTGATAACAGTGTGTAGTGATAACAGCATGTAGTATTCACAACCTCCCCTACCCTTCACCACCTTCCCTACCCTTCACTATGCTCCCTACCCTTCACAACCTTCCCTATCCTTCATCACCTTCCCTAACTTTCACCACTTTCTCTAACCTTCACAACCTTCCCTACCCCTCATCACCTTCCCTACCCTTCACCACCTTCCCTAACTTCACCCCCTTCCTAATCCTTCACCACCTTCCCTATCCTTTCACCACCTCCCCTCTCTTTCACTACCTTCCTTTCCCTTTACCACCTCCCCTACAATTCACCTCCCCTACCCTTTACCAACTTCCCTACCCGTAACCACATTCCCTACCCTTCACCACCTTCCCTATCCCTTCACCACCTTCCCTACCCTTCACCACCACCCCTACCTTTCACAACCTTCCCTATCCTTCACCACCACCCCTAACCTTCACCACCTACCCTAACCATCACCATCATCGCTTCCCTTCACCACCGTCCCTACCCTTCCCCTCCACCCCTAACCTTCACAACCTTCCCTCCACTTCACCACCTTCCTTACCCTTGACAACCTTCCCTACCCTTCACAACCTCCCCTACCCTTCACCTTCCCTACCCTTCAACACCTTCCCTACTCTTCACCACCTTCCCTACCCTTCACCACCTTCCCTACCCTCCACCACCTTCCCTATCCTTCGCCACCACCCTTAACCTTCACCATCTTCCCTACCCTTCACCTCTTCCCTATCCTTCACCACCTTCCCTACCCTTCATAATCTTCCCTACCCTTCACCCCCTTCCCTATCCTTCAACACCTTCTCTACCCTTCTCATCCTTCCCTACCCTTCACAACCTCACCTACCCTTCACCATCTTCCCTACCCTTAACCACCTTCCCTACCCTTTACCACCTTCCCTACCCCTCACCACCTTCCCTACCCTTCACCATCTTCCCTACCCCTCACCACCTTCCCTACCCTTCACCACCTTCCCTATCCTTCACTACCCCCCTAACTTTCACCTTCTTCCCTACCCTTCACCATCTTCCCTACCCTTAACCACCTTCCCTACCTTCACTACCTACCCTACTTTTCCCCACCACCCCTACCCTTCACCACCATCCTTAACCTTCACCACCTTCCCTACCATTTACCAACTCAACTCTTCACAATTTGCGTACAGCCCTTTATTCGTGCCACATGCACCCTTATGTTCCCAGTTGCTGAGTCTGAAACAACAAGAACAACAACAACAACAACTACCCTACCTTTAACCACCTCAACTCCACTATACCCATTAAGTTCATCTCATTAATAATGTGCAAATAAAACTTTCCCCCTAACTAATATTTATTATCTAAGATATTAAAAGATATTGGGAGAGCCAGCGTCATTTTAGCGGCGGTACAAGTTTCCTGGACCTTGCCCCTGGAGGCCCCTGGACCTGGCCCCTGCAGGCCCCTCGACCTGACTCCTGGAGGTCCCTGGACCTGGCTCCTGGATGCCCCTGGACCTCACCCCTGGAGGCCCCTCGACCTAGCTCCTGGATGCCCCTGGACCTGGGCTCATGGAAGCCCCTGGACCTGGCCCCTGGAGGCCTCTGAACCTTGTCTCTGGAGGCCCCGGAACCTTGCCCCTGTAGGCCTCGGGACCTGGCCCCTGGAGGCCCCTGGACCAGGCCGCTGGATGCCCCCTGGACCTGGCCGCTGAAGGTCTCGGGACCTAGCCCCTGGAGGCCCCTGGACCTGGTCCCGGAACCTATTCCCTGGAGGCCGCTAGAGGCCCCTGGACCTGGTCCCGGAACCTATTCCCTGGAGGCCGCTAGAGGCCCCTGGACCTGGCCCCTGGAGGCCCCTAGACCTAGCCCCTGGAGGCCACGGGACCTGGCCCCTGGATGCTTCTGGACCTGGCACCTGAGGGCCTCGTGACCTAGCCTGGGGCATCCAGGGGTCCCCTGGATAGTGATAACCCCTGTAGCTTATCACTACACACTAACCGTGTGTAGTGATAACAGTGAATAGTGATAATCGTGTGAAGTGATAACAGTGTGTAGTGATACAGTGTGTAGTGATAACAGTATGTAGTGATAACAGTGTGTAGTGATAACCGTGTGAAGTGGTAACAGTGTGTAGTGATAACAGTGTGTAGTGTTAACAGTGTGTAGTGATACAGTGTGTAGTGATAACAGTATGTAGTGATAACAGTGTGTAGTGATAACCGTGTGATGTGGTAACAGTGTGTAGTGATAACAGTGTGTAGTGATAACTGTGTGAAGTGATAACAGTGTGTGATGATAACAGTGTAAAGTGATAACAGCGTGAAGTCATAACAGTGTGCAGTGATAACCGTGCGAAGAGATAACCGTGTGAAGTGATAACAGTGTGTAGTGATAACAGTGTGTAGTGATAACAGTGTGAAGTGATAACAGTGAGTAGTGATAACAGTGTGTAGTGATAACAATGTGTAGTGATAACCGTGTGAAGTGATAACAGTGTGTAGTGATAACAGTGTGATGTGATAACCGTGTGAAGTGATAACAGTGTGTAGTGATAAATGTGTGTAGTGATAACAGTGTGAAGTGATAACAGCGAGTAGTGATAACAGTGTGTAGTGATAACAGTGTGTAGTGATAACCGTATGAAGTGATAACAGTGTGTATAGATAACCGGGTGTAGCGATAGCCGTGTGTAGTGATAACCGTGTGAAGTGTCAACAGTGTGTAGTGATAACCGTGTGAAGTGATAAGTGTGTAGCGATAACCGTATGTAGTGATAACAGTGTGTAGTGATAACCGTGTGTAGTGATAACCGTGTGAAGTGATAACGGTTTGAAGGGTTATCCGTGTGAAGTGATAACAATGTGCAGTGATAACAGTGTGTAGTGATAACAGTGTGTATTGATAACAGTGTGTAATGATAGATGTGTGCAGTGATAGCCGTGTGAATTGATAACAGTGTGAAGTGATAACAGAATGTAGTGATAACAGTGTGTAGTGATAACCGTGTGAAGTTATAACAGTGTGTATAGATAACCGTGTGTAGTGATAGGTGTGTGTATTGATAACCGTGTGAAGTGATAACCGTGTGAAGTGATAACAGTGTGTAGTGATAACTGTGTGCAGTGATAACAGTGGGAAGTGATAACAGTAAGTAGTGATAACAGTGTGTGGTGATAACAGTGTAAAGTGATAACAGCGTGAAGTCATAACAGTGTGCAGTAATAACCGTGTGAAATGATAACCGTGTGAAGTGATAACAGTGTGTAGTGATAATTGAGTGTAGTGATAACAATGTGAAGTGATAACAGTGAGTAGTGATAACAGTGTGTAGTGATAACAGTGTGTAATGATAACCGTGTGAAGTGATAACAGTGTGTATAGATAACCGTGTGTAGTGTTAACAGTGTGTAGTGATACAGTGTGTAGTGATAACAGTATGTAGTGATAACAGTGTGTAGTGATAACCGTGTGAAGTGGTAACAGTGTGTAGTGATAACAGTGTGTAGTGTTAACAGTGTGTAGTGATACAGTGTGTAGTGATAACAGTATGTAGTGATAACAGTGTGTAGTGATAACCGTGTGATGTGGTAACAGTGTGTAGTGATAACAGTGTGTAGTGATAACTGTGTGAAGTGATAACAGTGTGTGATGATAACAGTGTAAAGTGATAACAGCGTGAAGTTATAACAGTGTGCAGTGATAACCGTGCGAAGAGATAACCGTGTGAAGTGATAACAGTGTGTAGTGATAACAGTGTGTAGTGATAACAGTGTGAAGTGATAACAGTGAGTAGTGATAACATTGAGTAGTGATAACAGTGTGTAGTAATAACAATGTGTAGTGATAACCGTGTGAAGTGATAAGTGTTAAGTGATAACAGTGTGTAGTGATAACAGTAAGTAGTGATAACAGTGTGAAGTGATAACAGTGTGCAGTGATAAGAGTGTGAAGTGATAACAGTGTGAATTGATAACAGTGTGTAGTGATAACCGTGTGAAGTGATAACAGTGTGTAGTGATAACAGCATGTAGTATTCACAACCTCCCCTACCCTTCACCACCTTCCCTACCCTTCACTACGCTCCCTACCCTTCACAACCTTCCCTATCCTTCATCACCTTGTTACGGACCCGAGTCCAGCGTCCGAGCAAGGAGCAGTAACAACTACGCCATCTGTGGGTCAGCTCCCGAAACCCCCGCCAAACGAACGACGACACCTAGTGAGGACAGCGTGTACTGGCCTCGAGGACCAGTTTCCAGTCTGGTTCAGCGCTCAACACCGCCGCTCCTGACCTCTGGTGAGGTGGTGCTCCGACGACAGCGCCATCTACGGAGTGGATACGTCAGGCGTTAGTATCTGAGCCTGTGAGTGTGGTGTTTTAGTGTCCCTGTTATTGATGACGTGTCTGCTTACAGAGCCGACCTGGGACCACTGTGATGGAAGTCGAGTCAGTCTACCCGAGGCAGCCAGTCTCCATACAGTGAAGTTTGCTGCAGCTGTCGTAACGTCGTCCCCCCGGAAGAACACTGTGGTGTGTTAAGCCTGCCAGTGGAGTGGCAGTGGAAGGATTTACCCGGGACCGACGGTTGGAGACGATAATCCACTGGGGTATTGAGGACAGGAGGGTGATTGGTGATATCACACGAGACTCCTGTCTAGGGCGTACCCCTTTTATCGTTCGTGGAGTGGCCGTACCAGCCTTGGTGGCTCAGTACCTGCCAGCAGACCTGCTGGACGTGTGGTTGACGGCCTCCACGACGGTGCCCCCAGTGGACCTGTGTTGTGGCTGACCTGTGGCCAGGGTAGGCTCGGCGTTCCAGAAGACACGTCTTGAGGCCACGAAGAAAGCACCAAGGAATCGGCACCGAAAGTGGTGTGGCACCAGAGTCTTCAGCAGAAGACTACAGTGAATAATCCCCTTGCATAGCATTAATACCCCCCCCCCCTTTGTGTACTCTTTTATTATATATATATTTAAATGGTGATGGTGTTAATTATAATATTAAGTTCTTAACTATCTTTCCATACTCCCTTTAAGTTACTTGCGTCACGGATCGCATCCCTTGAAAGCCTCTACTGGCTTGGGGCCGGATATATATCTTTCTCTAACTACATCAGAGTAAGAACCCCGTTGCGTCCCGAGAGGGCCGTAACATAATTGGCATCCCCAGCGGGATCCGTCCCCTTGTTAAGTATGTTTGACAGGGGTGGTGAAGTGGCGTAATCCCTGTATATAATTCCCCCTGTGTGACGATTGTGACGTTATACGTCCTGTGCGGTGCTCAGAGTGACTAAGCGCGATATTGTGCAGTGCGGTGCTCGCTGTGATTAAGCGATTAAGTGCAATATTGCCTAGTGCGGTGCTCAGTGATTTAGTGTAATATTGTAGAGCGAAGTGTTCGCTTGGACTCAGTGCAATATTGTAGAGCGAAGTGTTCGCTTGGACTCAGTGCAATATTGGGTAGTGCGGTGCCCGAAGTGATTACGTGCAATATTGGCAAGTGCAGTGTTTGGTGCGATAAAGTGCAATATTGACGTAGAACAGTGCTCGGTGCGTTAAGTGCTAACGTGTAAACGGTGTGTTAAGTGCTCGTTAAGTGTTCCATCTGTGACAATGGCAGACAAAGCTACCATCGATGATCTGGACGAGGTTCAGGCTTTTCTGAACAGAGAGGATTGTCTTGCCAGATTGAAATATTTGAGCAAACCAGAGCTTGTACTAGTGAGCGCCTACCTGGAGATCAAGATCCGTGCCAGTGATTCCCGTGTGGAGATCTTGTCCAAGGTACACCGGCACCTGAAGGCAGAAGAGAAACAGGAAGGCGAGACTCCTAGTACAAAGGAAAGTGCAGACATAGCTTCCACGGAAAAGGAAGATAAGGGCAGCGACGTTGACAGTGATGCAGGCGAGCTTAATATCAGCTTCCTAACAGTCAAGATGCGTGCCCTAGAGATCAATCGGGAAATAGAATGGAAGAAATTAGAAATGGAACGAGAGAGACAAGATAAAGAATTGGAGATGAGACGTTTAGAATTAGAACGAGAAAGAGAAAGAGAAGAACGAGAAAAAGAAAAAGAAGAACGAGAAAGAGAAGAGAGACGGGAGAGAGAAGAACGAGAACGAGAGAGAGAAGAACGAGAAAGAGAAGAGAAACGAGAGAGAGAAGAACGAGAAAGAGAAGAGAAACGAGAGAGAGAAGAACGAGAAAGAGAAGAGAAACGAGAGAGAGAAGAACGAGAAAGAGAAGAGAGACGAGAGAGAGAAGAACGAGAACGAGAGAGAGAAGAACGAGAGCGAGAAAGGGAGGAAAGAGAGAGACAACATGAACTAGAAGTATTGCGATTAGGCGGTGGTCGGAGGCAAACAACGGACACCAGTAGCTTCGATCCGGTACGCAACATCAAAATGGTCCCCAAATTCCATGAGAAGGAGGTGTCAAAATTCTTTGCAGCCTTCGAGAAAGTCGCTGCCTCTTTGGAGTGGCCAAGGGAGAATTGGGCCATCATGATACAGTCAGTCTTGACTGGGAAGGCCCAAATTGCCTACTCTACGTTATCCCTTGACGACTCCAGCGATTATGACAAGGTGAAGAAAGTTGTGCTCATGGCGTACCAATTGGTACCTGAGGCTTATAGGCAAAAGTTCAGAAACCTGAAGAAGACCTCAGAGCACACTTTTACCGAATTCGCCACGATCAAGGAGCGACTTTTCCAGGAATGGTGTACCTCTCGGAAGGTGGAGACCAAGGAAGACCTCGAGCAGCTGATTCTGCTGGAGGACTTCAAGGATTGTTTGACTGGAGACTTGAAGACGTACCTAGAGGAACAGCAGGTAGAGACCTTGAGTGCAGCAGCCACAATGGCTGAGGAGTATATCCTGACTCATAGGCCGTCTGCTAAGTACGTCCCGAGGAATTACCAGCGCCGGTTTGATAGACCTCACGACGAAGAAGAAGAAAGACCCGTCCCACGAAGCGCTAAGAAGACGCCCCCAAGTAGCCCCCGAAGAACAAGTCCTAGTAGTCCGAAACACCGTAGTCCAAGGAGGAATATGGTGTGCTGGACTTGTGGGCAGAAAGGGCACATAGCTGCTAGGTGCCGAGGTAGAAGAGGTGGCAGCGCACGAAGGGAGGTGATGTTGGTGAGCTGTGTTACATCACCAGTAGGAAACCAGTCTACGACGACGCAGGAAGGACCAAGTTTGTTGGCCCCTCACACTTCAACCGGGTATGTAACGAGTGATCATACTGGTAGATCAATTGTAGTGCTCAGAGATAGTGGAGCAGCCCAGTCCCTGATCGTGAAGAGCTCGTTACCCGAGGGAGTAAGTGTGGATGGGAGACCAGAGGTGATCCTGGTTGGGTTTCCTAGGACGCAGTACATCGCCCCCTTAGTGCCAGTACATCTTGATTCGCCTTATTTCAGCGGCACATGTGAGTTGGCAGTAGTCGATACCCTCCCTGTGGCTGGGATTGACGTGGTACTAGCCAACGACTTGGTGACCGATTGGAGCACCAATCGTCCCAAGGTTGCAGACGAGTCTACCAGAACAGCAAGGTCGGAGGTGATAACAGGCAATGGTAATGTCCAGGTAAAGACATACCCGGATTTGAACATGTCTAATTTGTCCTCTCCCCCGCAGATCGACAGTTATTTAGCAGTGTCTCCTGATTCTCTCGACAAGGAACATGAGGTTACGATGGCAGAAGTACCTGAGCTAGAAAAGAGGCCTTGTGTGCAGACACCCACGGATACCAACGAGTCTGGAGCGAAGGCTGAGGTGTGCTTGCGGTATGGCAAGTTACAGTGTGTAGTGGACCAGCCAGAGATTCCCCAGACGTCAGAGGTATGTTTTAAAGGTCTAGTGCCCTCTTTGGTCCAAGCCAGGCTAGTGGATGGTGCCGGCTATGGACACGACAAGCTCAGGAAACTTATCCCTCGACTTACCAAATGTTTCCTATCGGTATTTTGTTTGTTTTTCGTATGTGTTCTTGTTTGTGCTCTCAGTGAGGACCGGTGGACGACCCGACGAATGATGGCTCCCATGAACATCGTGAAGAGGTCCCAGGGATTGGAGATTTGTACTGCAGGTGTTGCAGTTGAAGAAGGGACCTGGGAGGTAATAGATGATACAGGAGGTACGACAGATGATAAAATGAGTGACTGTTTCCGGCAGGTTGACACCCCCCGCGTGACTGCTGAGCCTCAATGCAGCGTTATGTGGAACGATGGTCGACCTGACGGTGGCAGAGCGAATGCCACCTGCGACGTACGAACAGCCCCGTTGGGACTAGGTGTGGACCTAGTAGAGTATGCTGTAAGTACTGTTTTACTCGCGGTCGCTATCACTCTGAATTATCAGACCCCTGTATTCCAGGTTCCTGTCTCCCTGAAGGACCATCGGACCGGTACCAGAAATGCCGTCTGTGATCAGCCATCATCGATGCCACTACACAGGAAAGTGTCGAGTCGCCCCAGATCGTGTCTACACCGATCCTTACTCGAGAGATGTGAGATGATGCCCCTGTTTGCCATCGCAGAGGAGGTGTGGAAGATTACGTCAGGCAGGTCATCGCCTGCCATTTTCAAGCTCCCTTTGTGCCAGAGTTTCTCGGTAGAAAAGTTCTGTGGACAAGACAGCCTCATCACTCCAGTTCATAGGATAAGTAAGTCCATTTGGAGTTGTGTCGCCCTGCTAATTTGGTTTGTGTTTTTTATAGAACCCCAAACCAAATTCTTTTTGGTGGGGAGGTGTTACGGACCCGAGTCCAGCGTCCGAGCAAGGAGCAGTAACAACTACGCCATCTGTGGGTCAGCTCCCGAAACCCCCGCCAAACGAACGACGACACCTAGTGAGGACAGCGTGTACTGGCCTCGAGGACCAGTTTCCAGTCTGGTTCAGCGCTCAACACCGCCGCTCCTGACCTCTGGTGAGGTGGTGCTCCGACGACAGCGCCATCTACGGAGTGGATACGTCAGGCGTTAGTATCTGAGCCTGTGAGTGTGGTGTTTTAGTGTCCCTGTTATTGATGACGTGTCTGCTTACAGAGCCGACCTGGGACCACTGTGATGGAAGTGGAGTCAGTCTACCCGAGGCAGCCAGTCTCCATACAGTGAAGTTTGCTGCAGCTGTCGTAACGTCGTCCCCCCGGAAGAACACTGTGGTGTGTTAAGCCTGCCAGTGGAGTGGCAGTGGAAGGATTTACCCGGGACCGACGGTTGGAGACGATAATCCACTGGGGTATTGAGGACAGGAGGGTGATTGGTGATATCACACGAGACTCCTGTCTAGGGCGTACCCCTGTTATCGTTCGTGGAGTGGCCGTACCAGCCTTGGTGGCTCAGTACCTGCCAGCAGACCTGCTGGACGTGTGGTTGACGGCCTCCACGACGGTGCCCCCAGTGGACCTGTGTTGTGGCTGACCTGTGGCCAGGGTAGGCTCGGCGTTCCAGAAGACACGTCTTGAGGCCACGAAGAAAGCACCAAGGAATCGGCACCGAAAGTGGTGTGGCACCAGAGTCTTCAGCAGAAGACTACAGTGAATAATCCCCTTGCATAGCATTAATACCCCCCCCCCCTTTGTGTACTCTTTTATTATATATATATTTAAATGGTGATGGTGTTAATTATAATATTAAGTTCTTAACTATCTTTCCATACTCCCTTTAAGTTACTTGCGTCACGGATCGCATCCCTTGAAAGCCTCTACTGGCTTGGGGCCGGATATATATCTTTCTCTAACTACATCAGAGTAAGAACCCCGTTGCGTCCCGAGAGGGCCGTAACACACCTTCCCTAACTTTCACCACTTTCTCTAACCTTCACAACCTTCCCTACCCCTCATCACCTTCCCTACCCTTCACCACCTTCCCTAACTTCACCCCCTTCCTAATCCTTCACCACCTTCCCTACCCTTTCACCACCTCCCCTCTCTTTCACTACCTTCCCTTCCCTTTACCACCTCCCCTACAATTCACCTCCCCTACCCTTTACTAACTTCCCTACCCTTAACCACATTCCCTACCCTTCACCACCTTCCCTATCCCTTCACCACCTTCCCTACCCTTCACCACCACCCCTACCTTTCACAACCTTCCCTATCCTTCACCACCACCCCTAACCTTCACCACCTACCCTAACCATCACCATCATCGCTTCCCTTCACTACCGTCCCTACCCTTCCCCTCCACCCCTAACCTTCACAACCTTCCCTCCACTTCACCACCTTCCTTACCCTTGACAACCTTCCCTACCCTTCACAACCTCCCCTACCCTTCACCTTCCCTACCCTTCAACACCTTCCCTACTCTTCACCACCTTCCCTACCCTTCACCACCTTCCCTACCCTCCACCACCTTCCCTATCCTTCGCCACCACCCTTAACCTTCACCATCTTCCCTACCCTTCACCTCTTCCCTATCCTTCACCACCTTCCCTACCCTTCATAATCTTCCCTACCCTTCACCCCCTTCCCTATCCTTCAACACCTTCTCTACCCTTCACATCCTTCCCTACCCTTCCCTACCCTTCACAACCTCACCTACCCTTCACCATCTTCCCTACCCTTAACCACCTTCCCTACCCTTTACCACCTTCCCTACCCCTCACCACCTTCCCTACCCTTCACCACCTTCCCTACCCCTCACCACCTTCCCTACCCTTCACCACCTTCCCTATCCTTCACTACCCCCCTAACTTTCACCTTCTTCCCTACCCTTCACCATCTTCCCTACCCTTAACCACCTTCCCTACCTTCACTACCTACCCTACTTTTCCCCACCACCCCTACCCTTCACCACCATCCCTAACCTTCACCACCTTCCCTACCATTTACCAACTCAACTCTTCACAATTTGCGTCCACCCTTTATTCGTGCCACATGCACCCTTATGTTCCCAGTTGCTGAGTCTGAAACAACAAGAACAACAACAACAACAACTACCCTACCTTTAGCCACCTCAACTCCACTATACCTATTAAGTTCATCTCATTAATAATGTGCAAATAAAACTTTCCCCCTAACTAATATTTATTATCTAAGATATTGAAAGATATTGGGAGAGCCAGCGTCATTTTAGCGGCGGTACAAGTTTCCTGGACCTTGCCCCTGGAGGCCCCTGGACCTGGCCCCTGCAGGCCCCTCGACCTGGCTACTGGAGGCCCCTGGTCCTGGCTCCTGGAGACCCCTGGACCTGGCCCCTGGAGGCCCCTCGACCTGACTCCTGGAGGTCCCTGGACCTGGCTCCTGGATGCCCCTGGACCTCACCCCTGGAGGCCCCTCGACCTAGCTCCTGGATGCCCCTGGACCTGGGCTCATGGAAGCCCCTGGACCTGGCCCCTGGAGGCCTCTGAACCTTGTCTCTGGAGGCCCCGGGACCTTGCCCCTGTAGGCCTCGGGACCTGGCCCCTGGAGGCCCCTGGACCAGGCCGCTGGATGCCCCCTGGACCTGGCCGCTGAAGGTCTCGGGACCTAGCCCCTGGAGGCCCCTGGACCTGGTCCCGGAACCTATTCCCTGGAGGCCGCTAGAGGCCCCTGGACCTGGCCCCTGGAGGCCCCTAGACCTAGCCCCTGGAGGCCACGGGACCTGGCCCCTGGATGCTTCTGGACCTGGCACCTGAGGGCCTCGTGACCTAGCCTGGGGCATCCAGGGGTCCCCTGGATAGTGATAACCCCTGTAGCTTATCACTACACACTAACCGTGTGTAGTGATAACAGTGTGTAGTGATAACAGTGAATAGTGATAATCGTGTGAAGTGATAACAGTGTGTAGTGATAACAGTGTGTAGTGATACAGTGTGTAGTGATAACAGTATGTAGTGATAACAGTGTGTAGTGATAACCGTGTGAAGTGGTAACAGTGTGTAGTGATAACAGTGTGTAGTGTTAACAGTGTGTAGTGATACAGTGTGTAGTGATAACAGTATGTAGTAATAACAGTGTGTAGTGATAACCGTGTGATGTGGTAACAGTGTGTAGTGATAACAGTGTGTAGTGATAACTGTGTGAAGTGATAACAGTGTGTGATGATAACAGTGTAAAGTGATAACAGCGTGAAGTCATAACAGTGTGCAGTGATAACCGTGCGAAGAGATAACCGTGTGAAGTGATAACAGTGTGTAGTGATAACAGTGTGTAGTGATAACAGTGTGAAGCGATAACAGTGAGTAGTGATAACAGTGTGTAGTGATAACAATGTGTAGTGATAACCGTGTGAAGTGATAACAGTGTGTAGTGATAACAGTGTGATGTGATAACCGTGTGAAGTGATAACAGTGTGTAGTGATAAATGTGTGTAGTGATAACAGTGTGAAGTGATAACAGTGAGTAGTGATAACAGTGTGTAGTGATAACAGTGTGTAGTGATAACCGTATGAAGTGATAACAGTGTGTATAGATAACCGGGTGTAGCGATAGCCGTGTGTAGTGATAACCGTGTGAAGTGTCAACAGTGTGTAGTGATAACCGTGTGAAGTGATAAGTGTGTAGCGATAACCGTATGTAGTGATAACAGTGTGTAGTGTTAACCGTGTGTAGTGATAACCGTGTGAAGTGATAACGGTTTGAAGGGTTATCCGTGTGAAGTGATAACAATGTGCAGTGATAACAGTGTGTAGTGATAACAGTGTGTATTGATAACAGTGTGTAATGATAGATGTGTGCAGTGATAGCCGTGTGAATTGATAACAGTGTGAAGTGATAACAGAATGTAGTGATAACAGTGTGTAGTGATAACCGTGTGAAGTTATAACAGTGTGTATAGATAACCGTGTGTAGTGATAGGTGTGTGTATTGATAACCGTGTGAAGTGATAACCGTGTGAAGTGATAACAGTGTGTAGTGATAACTGTGTGCAGTGATAACAGTGGGAAGTGATAACGGTAAGTAGTGATAACAGTGTGTGGTGATAACAGTGTAAAGTGATAACAGCGTGAAGTCATAACAGTGTGCAGTAATAACCGTGTGAAATGATAACCGTGTGAAGTGATAACAGTGTGTAGTGATAATGTGTGTAGTGATAACAATGTGAAGTGATAACAGTGAGTAGTGATAACAGTGTGTAGTGATAACAGTGTGTAATGATAACCGTGTGAAGTGATAACAGTGTGTATAGATAACCGTGTGTAGTGTTAACAGTGTGTAGTGATACAGTGTGTAGTGATAACAGTATGTAGTGATAACAATGTGTAGTGATAACCGTGTGAAGTGGTAACAGTGTGTAGTGATAACAGTGTGTAGTGTTAACAGTGTGTAGTGATACAGTGTGTAGTGATAACAGTATGTAGTGATAACAGTGTGTAGTGATAACCGTGTGATGTGGTAACAGTGTGTAGTGATAACAGTGTGTAGTGATAACTGTGTGAAGTGATAACAGTGTGTGATGATAACAGTGTAAAGTGATAACAGCGTGAAGTCATAACAGTGTGCAGTGATAACCGTGCGAAGAGATAACCGTGTGAAGTGATAACAGTGTGTAGTGATAACAGTGTGTAGTGATAAAAGTGTGAAGTGATAACAGTGAGTAGTGATAACAGTGTGTAGTGATAACAATGTGTAGTGATAACCGTGTGAAGTGATAAGTGTTAAGTGATAACAGTGTGTAGTGATAACAGTGTGTAGTGATAACAGTGTGAAGTGATAACAGTGTGCAGTGATAAGAGTGTGAAGTGATAACAGTGTGAATTGATAACAGTGTGTAGTGATAACCGTGTGAAGTGATAACAGTGTGTAGTGATAACAGCATGTAGTATTCACAACCTCCCCTACCCTTCACCACCTTCCCTACCCTTCACTACGCTCCCTACCCTTCACAACCTTCCCTATCCTTCATCACCTTCCCTAACTTTCACCACTTTCTCTAACCTTCACAACCTTCCCTACCCCTCATCACCTTCCCTACCCTTCACCACCTTCCCTAACTTCACCCCCTTCCTAATCCTTCACCACCTTCCCTACCCTTTCACCACCTCCCCTCTCTTTCACTACCTTCCCTTCCCTTTACCACCTCCCCTACAATTCACCTCCCCTACCCTTTACCAACTTCCCTACCCTTAACCACATTCCCTACCCTTCACCACCTTCCCTATCCCTTCACCACCTTCCCTACCCTTCACCACCACCCCTACCTTTCACAACCTTCCCTATCCTTCACCACCACCCCTAACCTTCACCACCTACCCTAACTATCACCATCATCGCTTCCCTTCACCACCGTCCCTACCCTTCCCCTCCACCCCTAACCTTCACAACCTTCCCTCCACTTCACCACCTTCCTTACCCTTGACAACCTTCCCTACCCTTCACAACCTCCCCTACCCTTCACCTTCCCTACCCTTCAACACCTTCCCTACTCTTCACCACCTTCCCTACCCTTCACCACCTTCCCTACCCTCCACCACCTTCCCTATCCTTCGCCACCACCCTTAACCTTCACCATCTTCCCTACCCTTCACCTCTTCCCTATCCTTCACCACCTTCCCTACCCTTCATAATCTTCCCTACCCTTCACCCCCTTCCCTATCCTTCAACACCTTCTCTACCCTTCACATCCTTCCCTACCCTTCACAACCTCACCTACCCTTCACCATCTTCCCTACCCTTAACCACCTTCCCTACCCTTTACCACCTTCCCTACCCCTCACCACCTTCCCTACCCTTCACCACCTTCCCTACCCCTCACCACCTTCCCTACCCTTCACCACCTTCCCTATCCTTCACTGCCCCCCTAACTTTCACCTTCTTCCCTACCCTTCACCATCTTCCCTACCCTTAACCACCTTCCCTACCTTCACTACCTACCCTACTTTTCCCCACCACCCCTACCCTTCACCACCATCCCTAACCTTCACCACCTTCCCTACCATTTACCAACTCAACTCTTCACAATTTGCGTACAGCCCTTTATTCGTGCCACATGCACCCTTATGTTCCCAGTTGCTGAGTCTGAAACAACAAGAACAACAACAACAACAACTACCCTACCTTTAGCCACCTCAACTCCACTATACCTATTAAGTTCATCTCATTAATAATGTGCAAATAAAACTTTCCCCCTAACTAATATTTATTATCTAAGATATTAAAAGATATTGGGAGAGCCAGCGTCATTTTAGCGGCGGTACAAGTTTCCTGGACCTTGCCCCTGGAGGCCCCTGGACCTGGCCCCTGCAGGCCCCTCGACCTGGCTACTGGAGGCCCCTGGTCCTGGCTCCTGGAGACCCCTGGACCTGGCCCCTGGAGGCCCCTCGACCTGACTCCTGGAGGTCCCTGGACCTGGCTCCTGGATGCCCCTGGACCTCACCCCTGGAGGCCCCTCGACCTAGCTCCTGGATGCCCCTGGACCTGGGCTCATGGAAGCCCCTGGACCTGGCCCCTGGAGGCCTCTGAACCTTGTCTCTAGAGGCCCCGGGACCTTGCCCCTGTAGGCCTCGGGACCTGGCCCCTGGAGGCCCCTGGACCAGGCCGCTGGATGCCCCCTGGACCTGGCCGCTGAAGGTCTCGGGACCTAACCCCTGGAGGCCCCTGGACCTGGTCCCGTAACCTATTCCCTGGAGGCCGCTAGAGGCCCCTGGACCTGGCCCCTGGAGGCCCCTAGACCTAGCCCCTGGAGGCCACGGGACCTGGCCCCTGGATGCTTCTGGACCTGGCACCTGAGGGCCTCGTGACCTAGCCTGGGGCATCCAGGGGTCCCCTGGATAGTGATAACCCCTGTAGCTTATCACTACACACTAACCGTGTGTAGTGATAACAGTGTGTAGTGATAACAGTGAATAGTGATAATCGTGTGAAGTGATAACAGTGTGTAGTGATAACAGTGTGTAGTGATACAGTGTGTAGTGATAACAGTATGTAGTGATAACAGTGTGTAGTGATAACCGTGTGATGTGGTAACAGTGTGTAGTGATAACAGTGTGTAGTGTTAACAGTGTGTAGTGATACAGTGTGTAGTGATAACAGTATGTAGTGATAACAGTGTGTAGTGATAACCGTGTGATGTGGTAACAGTGTGTAGTGATAACAGTGTGTAGTGATAACTGTGTGAAGTGATAACAGTGTGTGATGATAACAGTGTAAAGTGATAACAGCGTGAAGTCATAACAGTGTGCAGTGATAACCGTGCGAAGAGATAACCGTGTGAAGTGATAACAGTGTGTAGTGATAACAGTGTGTAGTGATAACAGTGTGAAGTGATAACAGTGAGTAGTGATAACAGTGTGTAGTGATAACAATGTGTAGTGATAACCGTGTGAAGTGATAACAGTGTGTAGTGATAACAGTGTGATGTGATAACCGTGTGAAGTGATAACAGTGTGTAGTGATAAATGTGTGTAGTGATAACAGTGTGAAGTGATAACAGTGAGTAGTGATAACAGTGTGTAGTGATAACAGTGTGTAGTGATAACCGTATGAAGTGATAACAGTGTGTATAGATAACCGGGTGTAGCGATAGCCGTGTGTAGTGATAACCGTGTGAAGTGTCAACAGTGTGTAGTGATAACCGTGTGAAGTGATAAGTGTGTAGCGATAACCGTATGTAGTGATAACAGTGTGTAGTGATAACCGTGTGTAGTGATAACCGTGTGAAGTGATAACGGTTTGAAGGGTTATCCGTGTGAAGTGATAACAATGTGCAGTGATAACAGTGTGTAGTGATAACAATGTGTATTGATAACAGTGTGTAATGATAGATGTGTGCAGTGATAGCCGTGTGAATTGATAACAGTGTGAAGTGATAACAGAATGTAGTGATAACAGTGTGTAGTGATAACCGTGTGAAGTTATAACAGTGTGTATAGATAACCGTGTGTAGTGATAGGTGTGTGTATTGATAACCGTGTGAAGTGATAACCGTGTGAAGTGATAACAGTGTGTAGTGATAACTGTGTGCAGTGATAACAGTGGGAAGTGATAACAGTAAGTAGTGATAACAGTGTGTGGTGATAACAGTGTAAAGTGATAACAGCGTGAAGTCATAACAGTGTGCAGTAATAACCGTGTGAAATGATAACCGTGTGAAGTGATAACAGTGTGTAGTGATAATTGTGTGTAGTGATAACAATGTGAAGTGATAACAGTGAGTAGTGATAACAGTGTGTAGTGATAACAGTGTGTAATGATAACCGTGTGAACTGATAACAGTGTGTATAGATAACCGTGTGTAGTGTTAACAGTGTGTAGTGATACAGTGTGTAGTGATAACAGTATGTAGTGATAACAATGTGTAGTGATAACCGTGTGAAGTGGTAACAGTGTGTAGTGATAACAGTGTGTAGTGTTAACAGTGTGTAGTGATACAGTGTGTAGTGATAACAGTATGTAGTGATAACAGTGTGTAGTGATAACCGTGTGATGTGGTAACAGTGTGTAGTGATAACAGTGTGTAGTGATAACTGTGTGAAGTGATAACAGTGTGTGATGATAACAGTGTAAAGTGATAACAGCGTGAAGTCATAACAGTGTGCAGTGATAACCGTGCGAAGAGATAACCGTGTGAAGTGATAACAGTGTGTAGTGATAACAGTGTGTAGTGATAACAGTGTGAAGTGATAACAGTGAGTAGTGATAACAGAGTGTAGTGATAACAATGTGTAGTGATAACCGTGTGAAGTGATAAGTGTTAAGTGATAACAGTGTGTAGTGATAACAGTGTGTAGTGATAACAGTGTGAAGTGATAACAGTGTGCAGTGATAAGAGTGTGAAGTGATAACAGTGTGAATTGATAACAGTGTGTAGTGATAACCGTGTGAAGTGATAACAGTGTGTAGTGATAACAGCATGTAGTATTCACAACCTCCCCTACCCTTCACCACCTTCCCTACCCTTCACTACGCTCCCTACCCTTCACAACCTTCCCTATCCTTCATCACCTTCCCTAACTTTCACCACTTTCTCTAACCTTCACAACCTTCCCTACCCCTCATCACCTTCCCTACCCTTCACCACCTTCCCTAACTTCACCCCCTTCCTAATCCTTCACCACCTTCCCTACCCTTTCACCACCTCCCCTCTCTTTCACTACCTTCCCTTCCCTTTACCACCTCCCCTACAATTCACC
Source organism: Procambarus clarkii (assembly GCF_040958095.1). NCBI lineage: Eukaryota > Metazoa > Arthropoda > Malacostraca > Decapoda > Cambaridae > Procambarus > Procambarus clarkii. The sequence continues at coordinate 403,895 of NW_027189190.1, forward strand.
TCCCCTACCCTTTACCAACTTCCCTACCCTTAACCACATTCCCTACCCTTCACCACCTTCCCTATCCCTTCACCACCTTCCCTACCCTTCACCACCACCCCTACCTTTCACAACCTTCCCTATCCTTCACCACCACCCCTAACCTTCACCACCTACCCTAACCATCACCATCATCGCTTCCCTTCATTACCGTCCCTACCCTTCCCCTCCACCCCTAACCTTCACAACCTTCCCTCCACTTCACCACCTTCCTTACCCTTGACAACCTTCCCTACCCTTCACAACCTCCCCTACCCTTCACCTTCCCTACCCTTCAACACCTTCCCTACTCTTCACCACCTTCCCTACCCTTCACCACCTTCCCTACCCTCCACCACCTTCCCTATCCTTCGCCACCACCCTTAACCTTCACCATCTTCCCTACCCTTCACCTCTTCCCTATCCTTCACCACCTTCCCTACCCTTCATAATCTTCCCTACCCTTCACCCCCTTCCCTATCCTTCAACACCTTCTCTACCCTTCACATCCTTCCCTACCCTTCACAACCTCACCTACCCTTCACCATCTTCCCTACCCTTAACCACCTTCCCTACCCTTTACCACCTTCCCTACCCCTCACCACCTTCCCTACCCTTCACCACCTTCCCTACCCCTCACCACCTTCCCTACCCTTCACCACCTTCCCTATCCTTCACTACCCCCCTAACTTTCACCTTCTTCCCTACCCTTCACCATCTTCCCTACCCTTAACCACCTTCCCTACCTTCACTACCTACCCTATTTTTCCCCACCACCCCTACCCTTCACCACCATCCCTAACCTTCACCACCTTCCCTACCATTTACCAACTCAACTCTTCACAATTTGCGTACAGCCCTTTATTCGTGCCACATGCACCCTTATGTTCCCAGTTGCTGAGTCTGAAACAACAAGAACAACAACAACAACAACTACCCTACCTTTAGCCACCTCAACTCCACTATACCTATTAAGTTCATCTCATTAATAATGTGCAAATAAAACTTTCCCCCTAACTAATATTTATTATCTAAGATATTAAAAGATATTGGGAGAGCCAGCGTCATTTTAGCGGCGGTACAAGTTTCCTGGACCTTGCCCCTGGAGGCCCCTGGACCTGGCCCCTGCAGGCCCCTCGACCTGGCTACTGGAGGCCCCTGGTCCTGGCTCCTGGAGACCCCTGGACCTGGCCCCTGGAGGCCCCTCGACCTGACTCCTGGAGGTCCCTGGACCTGGCTCCTGGATGCCCCTGGACCTCACCCCTGGAGGCCCCTCGACCTAGCTCCTGGATGCCCCTGGACCTGGGCTCATGGAAGCCCCTGGACCTGGCCCCTGGAGGCCTCTGAACCTTGTCTCTGGAGGCCCCGGGACCTTGCCCCTGTAGGCCTCGGGACCTGGCCCCTGGAGGCCCCTGGACCAGGCCGCTGGATGCCCCCTGGACCTGGCCGCTGAAGGTCTCGGGACCTAGCCCCTGGAGGCCCCTGGACCTGGTCCCGGAACCTATTCCCTGGAGGCCGCTAGAGGCCCCTGGACCTGGCCCCTGGAGGCCCCTAGACCTAGCCCCTGGAGGCCACGGGACCTGGCCCCTGGATGCTTCTGGACCTGGCACCTGAGGGCCTCGTGACCTAGCCTGGGGCATCCAGGGGTCCCCTGGATAGTGATAACCCCTGTAGCTTATCACTACACACTAACCGTGTGTAGTGATAACAGTGTGTAGTGATAACAGTGAATAGTGATAATCGTGTGAAGTGATAACAGTGTGTAGTGATAACAGTGTGTAGTGATACAGTGTGTAGTGATAACAGTATGTAGTGATAACAGTGTGTAGTGATAACCGTGTGATGTGGTAACAGTGTGTAGTGATAACAGTGTGTAGTGTTAACAGTGTGTAGTGATACAGTGTGTAGTGATAACAGTATGTAGTGATAACAGTGTGTAGTGATAACCGTGTGATGTGGTAACAGTGTGTAGTGATAACAGTGTGTAGTGATAACTGTGTGAAGTGATAACAGTGTGTGATGATAACAGTGTAAAGTGATAACAGCGTGAAGTCATAACAGTGTGCAGTGATAACCGTGCGAAGAGATAACCGTGTGAAGTGATAACAGTGTGTAGTGATAACAGTGTGTAGTGATAACAGTGTGAAGTGATAACAGTGAGTAGTGATAACAGTGTGTAGTGATAACAATGTGTAGTGATAACCGTGTGAAGTGATAACAGTGTGTAGTGATAACAGTGTGATGTGATAACCGTGTGAAGTGATAACAGTGTGTAGTGATAAATGTGTGTAGTGATAACAGTGTGAAGTGATAACAGTGAGTAGTGATAACAGTGTGTAGTGATAACAGTGTGTAGTGATAACCGTATGAAGTGATAACAGTGTGTATAGATAACCGGGTGTAGCGATAGCCGTGTGTAGTGATAACCGTGTGAAATGTCAACAGTGTGTAGTGATAACCGTGTGAAGTGATAAGTGTGTAGCGATAACCGTATGTAGTGATAACAGTGTGTAGTGATAACCGTGTGTAGTGATAACCGTGTGAAGTGATAACGGTTTAAAGGGTTATCAGTGTGAAGTGATAACAATGTGCAGTGATAACAGTGTGTAGTGATAACAGTGTGTATTGATAACAGTGTGTAATGATAGATGTGTGCAGTGATAGCCGTGTGAATTGATAACAGTGTGAAGTGATAACAGAATGTAGTGATAACAGTGTGTAGTGATAACCGTGTGAAGTTATAACAGTGTGTATAGATAACCGTGTGTAGTGATAGGTGTGTGTATTGATAACCGTGTGAAGTGATAACCGTGTGAAGTGATAACAGTGTGTAGTGATAACTGTGTGCAGTGATAACAGTGGGAAGTGATAACAGTAAGTAGTGATAACAGTGTGTGGTGATAACAGTGTAAAGTGATAACAGCGTGAAGTCATAACAGTGTGCAGTAATAACCGTGTGAAATGATAACCGTGTGAAGTGATAACAGTGTGTAGTGATAATTGTGTGTAGTGATAACAATGTGAAGTGATAACAGTGAGTAGTGATAACAGTGTGTAGTGATAACAGTGTGTAATGATAACCGTGTGAAGTGATAACAGAGTGTATAGATAACCGTGTGTAGTGATATCCGTGTGTAGTGATATCAGTGTGTAGTGATAACCGTGTGTAGTGATAACCGTGTGAAGTGATAACAGTTTGAAGGGCTAGTCGTGTTAAGTGATAACAGTGTGCAGTGATAACAGTGTGTAGTGATAACAGTGTGTAGTTATAACCGTATGTAGTGATAACCGTGTGTAGTGATAACCGTGTGAAGTGATAACAGTGTTAAGTGATAACAGTGTGTAGTGATAACAGTGTGTAGTGATAACAGTGTGAAGTGATAACAGTGTGCAGTGATAAGAGTGTGAAGTGATAACAGTGTGAATTGATCCCAGTGTATAGTGATAACCGTGTGAAGTGATAGCAGTGTGTAGTGATAACAGTATGTAGTATTCACAACCTCCCCTACCCTTCACCACCTTCCCTACCCTTCACTACCCTCCCTACCCTTCACAACCTTCCCTATTCTTCATCACCTTCCCTAACTTTCACCACTTTCTCTAACCTTCACAACCTTCCCTACCTCTCATCACCTTCCTTACCCTTCACCACCTTCCCTAACTTCACCCCCTTCCAATTCCTTCACCACCTTCCCTACCCTTCACAACCTTCCCTCCCCTTCACCACCTTCCCTACCCTTTACCACCTTCCCTACCCTTTCACCACCTCCCCTCTCTTTCACTACCTTCCCTACCCTTTACCACCACCTCTACTATTCACCTCCCCTACCCTTTACCAACTTCCCTACCTTTAACCACATTCCCTACCCTTCACCACCTTCCCTATCCCTTCGCCACGTTCCCTACCCTTCACCACCACCCCTACCCTTCACAACCTTCCCTATCCTTCACCACCACCCCTAACCTTCACCACCTACCCTAACCTTCTCCATCATCGCTTCCCTTCACCACCGTCCCTACCCTTCCCCTCCACCCATAACCTTTACAACCTTCCCTCCACTTCACCACCTTCCTTACCCTTGACAACCTTCCCTACCCTTCACAACCTCCCCTACCCTTCACCTTCCCTAGCCTTCAACACCTTCCCTACTCTTCAACCCCTTCCCTACCCTGCACCACCTCCCCTACTCTTCACCACCTTCCCTACCCTTCACAAAATTCTCTACCCTTCACCACTACCCCTAACTTTCACCACGTTCCCTAACCTTCACAACATTCCCTACCCTTCACCACATTCCCTATCCTACACCACCTTCCCTACCCTTCACCACCTTCCCTATCCTTCACCACCACCCTTAACCTCTACCCTACCCCTACCCTTCACCCCTTCCCTATCCTTCACCACCTTCCCTACCCTTCATAATCTTCCCTGCCTTTCACCCCCTTCCCTATCCTTCAACACTTTCCCTACCCTTCACCACCTTCCCTACCCTTCACCTCCTTCCCTACCCTTCACAACCTCACCTACCCTTCACCATCTTCCCTACCCTTAACCACCTTCCCTACCCTTCACCACCTTCCCTACCCCTCACCACCTTCCCTACCCTTCACCACCTTCCCTACCCCTCACCACCTTCCCTACCCTTCACCACCTTCCCTATCTTTTCACTACCACCCCTAACTTTCACCTTCTTTCCTACCCTTCACCATCTTCCCTACCCTTAACCTCCTTCCCTACCTTCACTACCTACCCTACACTTAACCACCACCCCTACCCTACACCACCATCCCTAACCTTCACCACCTTCCCTACCATTTACCAACTCAACTCTTCACAATTTGCGTACAGCCCTTTATTCGTGCCACATGCACCCTTATGTTCCCAGTTGCTGAGTCTGAAACAACAAGAACAACAAGAACAACAACTACCCTACCTTTAACCACCTCAACTGCACTATACCCATTAAGTTCATCTCATTAATAATGTGCAAATAAAACTTTCCCCCTAACTAATATTTATTATCTAAGATATTAAAAGTTATTGTGAGAGCCAGCGTCATTTTAGCGGCGGTACAAGTTTCCTGGACCTTGCCCCTGGAGGCCCCTGGACCTGGCCCCTGCAGGCCCCTCGACCTGGCTACTGGAGGCCCCTAGTCCTGGCTCCTGGAGGTCCCTGGACCTGGCCCCTGGAGGCCCCTGGACCTGGCTCCTGGATGCCCCTGGACCTTACCCCTGGAGGCCCCTCGACCTGGCTCCTTGATGCCCCTGGACCTGGGTTCATGGAATCCCCTGGACATGGCCCCTGGAGGCCTCTGAACCTTGCCCCAGGAGGCCCCGGGACCTTGCCCCTGAAGGCCTCGGGACCTGGCCCCTGGAAGCCCCTGGACCTGGCCCCTGGAGGCCCCTCGACCTGGCTCTTGGAGGCCCCTCGACCTGGCTCCTGGAGGCCCCTGGACCTGGCCTCCTGGAGGCCCCTGGACCTGGCTCCTGGATGTCCCTGGACCTGGGCTCATGGAAGCCCCTGGACCTGGCCCCTGGAGGCCCCTGAACCTTGTCCCTGGAGGGCCCGGGACCTTGCCCCTGAAGGCCTCGGGACCTGGCCCCTGGAGGCCCCTGGACCTGGCCCCTGGATGCCCCCTGGACCTGGCCGCTGAAGGTCTCGGGACCTAGCCTCTGGAGGCCCCTGGACATGGTCCCGGAACCTATTCCGTGGAGGCCGCTAGATGCCCTTGGACCTGGCCCCTGGAGGCCCCTAGACCTAGCCTCTGGAGGCCACGGGACCTGGCCCCTGGAAACTTCTGGACCTAGCACCTGAGGGCCTCGTGACCTAGCCAGGGGCATCCAGGGGTCTCCTGGATAGTGATAACCCCTGTAGCTTATCACTACACACTAACCGTGTGTAGTGATAACAGTGTGTAGTGATAACCGTGTGTAGTGATAACTGTGTGTAGTGATAACCGTGAATAGTGATAATCGTGTGAAGTGATAACAGTGTGTAGTGATAACAGTGTGTAGTGATACAGTGTGTAGTGATAACAGTATTTAGTAATAACAGTGTGTAGTGATAACCGTGTGAAGTGGTAACAGTGTGTAGTGATAACAGTGTGTAGTGATAACAGTGTGTAGTGATACAGTATGTAGTGATAACAGTATGTAGTGATAACAGTGTGTAGTGATAACCGTGTGAAGTGGTAACAGTGTGTAGTGATAACAGTGTGTAGTGATAACTGTGTGAAGTGATAACAGTGTGTGATGATAACAGTGTGTAAAGTGATAACAGCGTGAAATCATAAGAGTGTGCAGTGATAACCGTGTGAAGAGATAACCGTGTGAAGTGATAACAGTGTGTAGTGATAACAGTGTGTAGTGATAACAGCGTGAAGTGATAACAGTGAGTAGTGATAACAGTGTGTAGTGATAACAATGTGTAGTAATAAACGTGTGAAGTGATAACAGTGTGTAGTGATAACCGTGTGAAGTGATAACAGTGTGTAGTGATAACAGTGTGTTGTGATAACAGTGTGAAGAGATAACCGTGTGAAGTGATAACAGTGTGTAGTGATAACAGTGTGTAGTGATATCAGTGTGAAGTGATAACAGTGAGTAGTGATAACCGTGTGTAGTGATAGCCGTGTGTAGTGATACCCGTGTGAAGTGATAACAGTGTGAAGTGATAACAGTGTGTAGTGATAAGCGTGTGAAGTGATAACAGTGTGTAGTGATAACCGTAGGTAGTGATAACAGTGTGTAGTGATAACCGTGTGTAGTGATAACCGAGTGAAGTGATAACGGTTTGAAGGGCTATCCGCGTGAAATGATAACAGTGTGCAGTGATAACAATGTGTAGTGATAACAGTGTGTATTGATAAAAGTGTGTTGTGATAGTTGTGTGCAGTGATAGCCGTGTGAAGTGATAAGTGTGAAGTGATAACAGTGTGTAGTAATAACAGTGTGTAGTGATAACCGTATGTAGTGATAACCGTGTGTAGTGATAACCGTGTGAAGTGATAACAGTGTTAAGTGATAACAGTGTGTAGTGATAACAGTGTGTAGTGATAACAGTGTGAAGTGATGACAGTGTGTAGTGATAACAGTGTGAAGTGATAACAGTGTGAATTGATAACAGTGTGTAGTGATAACCGTGTGTAGTCATAACAGTGTGTAGTGATAGCCGTGTGTAGTGATAGCCGTGTGAAGTGATATCAGTGTGAAGTGATAACAGTGTGTAGTGATAACCGTGTGAAGTGATAACAGTATATGGTGATAACAGTGTGTAGTGATAACAGTATGTAGTCATAACAGTGTGTAGTGATAGCCGTGTGTAGTGATAGCCGTGTGAAGTGATATCAGTGTGAAGTGATAACAGTGTGTAGTGATAACCGTGTGAAGTGATAACAGTATGTGGTGATAACAGTGTAAACTGATAACAGTGTGAAGTCATAACAGTGTGTAGGGATAACCATGTGAAGTGATAACCGTGTGAAGTGATAACATTGTGTAGTGATAAAGATATGAAGTGATAACAGTGAGTAATGATAACAGTGTGTAGTGATAACAGTTTGTAGTGATAACAGTGTGTAGTAATAACAGAGTGTAGTGATAACAGTGTATAGTGATAATTGTGTGTATTTATAAGAGTGTGTAGAGATAACAGTGTGTAGTTATAACAATGTGTAGAGTAACCGTTTGAAGTAATAACAGTGTTTTGTGATAACAGTGTATAGTGATAACCGTGTGAAGTGATAACAGTGTAGTGATAACAATGTGTAGTGATAACCGTGTGAAATGATAACAGTGTGTAGTAATAAGAATGTGTAGTGATGACAGTGTGTAGTGATAACCGTGTGAAGTGATAACAGTGTGTATAGATAACCGTGTGTAGTGATGACCGTGTGAAGTGATAACAGTGAGTAGTGATAACAGTGTGTGGTGATAACAGTGTAAAGTGATAACAGCGTGAAGTCATAACAGTGTGTGCAGTAATAACCGTGTGAAGTGATAACCGTGTGAAGTGATAACAGTGTGTAGTGATAATTGTGTGCAGTGATAACAGTGTGAAGTGATAACAGTGAGTAGTGATAACAGTGTGTAGTGATAACAGTGTGTAATGATAATCGTGTGAAGTGATAACAGTGTGTATAGATAACCGTGTGTAGTGATATCCGTGTGTAGTGATATCAGTGTGTAGTGATAACCGTGTGTAGTGATAACAGTGTGTAGTGATAACTGTGTGCAGTGATAACAGTGGGAAGTGATAACAGTGAGTAGTGATAACAGTGTGTGGTGATAACAGTGTAAAGTGATAACAGCGTGAAGTCATAACATTGTGCAGTAATAACCGTGTGAAGTGATAACCGTTTGAAGTGATAACAGTGTGTAGTGATAATTGTGTGTAGTGATAACAATGTGAAGTGATAACAGTGAGTAGTGATAACAGTGTGTAGTGATAACAGTGTGTAATGATAACCGTGTGAAGTGATAACAGTGTGTATAGATAACCGTGTGTAGTGATATCCGTGTGTAGTGATATCAGTGTATAGTGATAACCGTGTGTAGTGATAACCGTGTGAAGTGATAACGGTTTGAAGGGCTAGTCGTGTTAAGTGATAACAGTGTGCAGTGATAAGAGTGTGTAGTGATAACAGTGTGTAGTTATAACCGTATGTAGTGATAACCGTGTGTATTGATAACCGTGTGAAGTGATAACAGTGTTAAGTGATAACAGTGTGTAGTGATAACAGTGTGTAGTGATAACAGTGTGTAGTGATAACAGTGGGCAGTGATAACAGTGTGAAGTGATAACCGTGTGAAGTGATAACAGTGTTAAGTGATAACAGTGTGTAGAGATAACAGTGTGTAGTGATAACAGTGTGAAGTGATAACAGTGTGCAGTGATAAGAGTGTGAAGTGATAACAGTGTGAATTGATAACAGTGTATAGTGATAACCGTGTGAAGTGATAGCAGTGTGTAGTGATAACAGTATGTAGTATTCACAACCTCCCCTACCCTTCACCACCTTCCCTACCCTTCACTACCCTCCCTACCCTTCACAACCTTCCCTATTCTTCATCACCTTCCCTAACTTTCACCACTTTCTCTAACCTTCACAACCATCCCTACCCCTCATCACCTTCCCTACCCTTCACCACCTTCCCTAACTTCACCCCCTTCCTAATCCTTCACCACCTTCCCTACCCTTTACAAGCTTCCCTCCCCTTCACCACCTTCCCTACCCTTTACCACCTTCCCTACCCTTTCACCACCTCCCCTCTCTTTCACTACCTTCCCTACCCTTTACCACCTCCTCTACTATTCACCTCCCCTACCATTTACCAACTTCCCTACTTTTAACCACATTCCCTACCCTTCACCACCTTCCCTATCCCTTCACCACCTTCCCTACCCTTCACCACCACCCCTACCCTTCACTTCCTTCCCTATCCGTCACCACCACCCCTAACCTTCACCACCTACCCTAACCTTCACCATCATCGCTTCCCTTCACCACCGTCCCTACCCTTCCCCTCCACCCATAACCTTCACAACCTTCCCTCCACTTCACCACCTTCCTTACCCTTGACAACCTTCCCTACCCTTCACAACCTCCCCTACCCTTCACCTTCCCTACCCTTCAACACCTTCCCTACTCTTCACCACCTTCCCTACCCTTCACCACCTCCCCTACTCTTCACCACCTTCCCTACCCTTCATAAAATTCTGTACCCTTCACCACTACCCCTAACTTTCACCACGTTCCCTAACCTTCACAATATTCCATACCCTTCACCACCTTCCCTATCCTTCACCACCTTCCCTACCCTTCACCACCTTCCCTATCCTTCATCACCACCCTTAACCTTCACCATCTTCCCTACCCTTCACCCCTTCCCTATCCTTCACCACCTTCCCTACCCTTCATAATCTTCCCTACCCTTCACCCCCATCCCTATCCTTCAACACCTTCCCTACCCTTCACCACCTTCCCTACCCTTCACCTCCTTCCCTACCCTTCACCACCTTCCCTACCCCTCACCACCTTCCCTACCCTTCACCACCTTCCCTACCCCTCACCACCTTCCCTACCCTTTACCACCTTCCCTATCCTTCACTACCACCCCTAACTTTCACCTTCTTTCCTACCCTTCACCATCCTCCCTACCCTTAACCACCTTCCCTACCCTTCACCACCTTCCCTACCCTTCACCTCCTTCCCTACCCTTCACCACCTTCCCTACCCCTCACCACCTTCCCTACCCTACACCACCATCCCTAACCTTCACCACCTTCCCTACCATTTACCAACTCAACTCTTCACAATTTGCGTACAGCCCTTTATTCGTGCCACATGCACCCTTATGTTCCAAGTTGCTGAGTCTGAAACAACAAGAACAACATCAACAACTACCCTACCTTTAACCACCTCAACTCCACTATATCCATTAAGTTCATATCAATAATAATGTGCAAATAAAACTTTCCCCCTAACTAATATTTATTATCTAAGATATTAAAAGTTATTGGGAGAGCCAGCCTCATTTTAGCGGCGGTATAAGTTTCCTGGTCCTTGCCCCTGGAGGCCTCTGGACCTGGCCCCTGCAGGCCCCTCGACCTGGCTACTGGAGGCCCCTGGTCCTGGCTCCTGGAGTCCCCAGGAGGCCCCTCGACCTGGCACCTGGAGGGCCCTGGACCTGGCCTCCTGGAGGCCCCTGGACCTGGCTCCTGGATGCCCCTGGACCTTACCCCTGGAGGCCCCTCGACCTGGCTCCTGGATGCCCCTGGACCTGGGCTCATGGAAGCCCCTGGACCTGGTCCCTGGAGGCCTCTGAACCTTGTCCCAGGAGGCCCCGGGACCTTGCCCCTGAAGGCCTCGGGACCTGGCCCCTGGAGGCCCCTGGACCTTTCACCTGAGGGCCTCGTGACCTAGCCAGGGGCATCCAGAGGTCCCCTGGTTAGTGATAACCCCTGTAGCTTATCACTACACACTAACCGTGTTTAGTGATAACAGTGTGTAGTGATAACCGTGAATAGTGATAATCGTGTGAAGTGATAACAGTGTGTAGTGATAACAGTGCGTAGTGATACAGTCTGTAGTGATACAGTCTGTAGTGATAACAGTATTTAGTGATAAAAGTGTGTAGTGATAACAGTATGAAGTGGTAACAGTGTGTAGTGATAAAAGTGTGTAGTGATAAAAGTGTGTAGTGATACAGTGTGTAGTGATAACAGTATGTAGTGATAACAGTGTGTAGTGATAACCGTGTGAAGTGGTAACAGTGTGTAGTGATAACAGTGTGTAGTGATAACTGTGTGAAGTGATAAGTGTGTGATGATAACAGTGTAAAGTGATAACAGCGTGAAGTCATAACAGTGTGCAGTGATAACCGTGTGATGAGATAACCGTGTGAAGTGATAACAGTGTGTAGTGATAACAGTGTGTAGTGATAACAGTGTGAAGTGATAACAGTGAGTAGTGATAACAGTGTGTAGTGATAACAATGTGTAGTGATAACCGTGTGAAGTGATAACAGTGTGTAGTGATAACAGAGTGTAGTGATAACCGTGTGAAGTGATAACAGTGTGTAGTGATAACAGTGTGTTGTGATAACAGTGTGAAGAGATAACCGTGTGAAGTGATAACAGTGTGTAGTGATAACAGTGTGTAGTGATAACAGTGTGAAGTGATAACAGTGAGTAGTGATAACCGTGTGTAGTGATAGCCGTGTGTAGTGATACCAGTGTGAAGTGATAAAAGTGTGAAGTGATAACAGTGTGTAGTGATAAGCGTGTGAAGTGATAACAGTGTGTAGTGATAACCGTATGTAGTGATAACCGTGTGAAGTGATAACCGTGTGAAGTGATAACAGTGTGTAGTGATAACTGTGTGCAGTGATAACAGTGGGAAGTGATAACAGTGAGTAGTGATAACAGTGTGTGGTGATAACAGTGTAAAATGATAACTGCGTTAAATCATAACAGTGTGCAGTAATAACCGTGTGAAGTGATAACCGTGTGAAGTGATAACAGTGTGTAGTGATAACTGTGTGCAGTGATAACAGTGGGAAGTGATAACAGTAAGTAGTGATAACAGTGTGTGGTGATAACAGTGTAAAGTGATAACAGCGTGAAGTCATAACAGTGTGCAGTAATAACCGTGTGAAGTGATAACCGTGTGAAGTCATAACAGTGTGTAGTGATAGCCGTGTGTAGTGATAGCCGTGTGAAGTGATAGGTCCAGGGGCCTCCAGGAGGCCAGGTCCAGGGGCCTCCAGGAGCCAGGTCGAGGGGCCTCCAGGGGCCAGGTCCAGGGGCCTCCAGGGGCCAGGTCCCGAGGCCTTCAGGGGCAAGGTCCCGGGGCCTCCTGGGACAAGGTTCAGAGGTCTCCAGGGGCCAGGTCCAGGGGCTTCCATGAGCCCAGGTCCAGGGGCATCCAGGAACCAGGTCGAGGGGCCTCCAGGGGTAAGGTCCAGGGGCATCCAGGAGCCAGGTCCAGGGGCCTCCAGGAGGCCAGGTCCAGGGGCCTCCAGGTGCCAGGTCGAGGGGCCTCCAGGGGACTCCAGGAGCCAGGACCAGGGGCCTCCAGTAGCCAGGTCGAGGGGCCTGCAGGGGCCAGGTCCAGGGGCATCCAGGGGCAAGGTCCAGGAAACTTATACCACCGCTAAAATGACGCTGGCTCTCCCAATAACTTTTAATATCTTAGATAATAAATATTAGTTAGGGGGAAAGTTTTATTTGCACATTATTAATGATATGAACTTAATGGATATAGTGGAGTTGAGGTGGTTAAAGGTAGGGTAGTTGTTGTTGTTGTTGTTCTTGTTGTTCCAGACTCAGCAACTGGGAACATAAGGGTGCATGTGGCACGAATAAAGGGCTGTACGCAAATTGTGAAGAGTTGAGTTGGTAAATGGTAGGGAAGGTGGTGAAGGTTAGGGATGGTGGTGTAGGGTAGGGGTGGTGGTGAAGTGTAGGGTAGGTAGTGAAGGTAGGGAAGGTGGTTAAGGGTAGGGAAGATGGTGAAGGGTAGGAAAGAAGGTGAAAGTTAGGGGTGGTAGTGAAGGATAGGGAAGGTGGTGAAGGGTAGGGAAGGTGGTGAGGGGTAGGGAAGGTGGTGAAGGGTAGGGAAGGTGGTGAGGGGTAAGGAAGGTGGTGAAGGGTAGGGAAGGTGGTAAAGGGTAGGGAAGATGGTGAAGGGTAGGTGAGGTTGTGAAGGTTAGGGAAGGAGGTGAAGGGTAGGGAAGGTGGTGAAGGGTAGGGAAGGTGTTGAAGGATAGGGAAGGGGGTGAAGGGTAGGGAAGAATATGAAGGGTAGGGAAGGTGGTGAAGGATAGGGAAGGGGTGAAGGGTAGGGAAGATGGTGAAGGTTAAGGGTGGTGATGAAGGATAGGGAAGGTGGTGAAGGGTAGGGAAGGTGGTGAAGGATAGGGAAGGTGGTGAAGGGTATGGAATATTTTGAAGGTTAGGGACCGTGGTGAAAGTTAGGGGTAGTGGTGAAGGGTAGAGAATTTTGTGAAGGGTAGGGAAGGTGGTGAAGAGTAGGGGAGGTGGTGAAGGGTAGGGAAGGTGGTGAAGAGTAGGGAAGGTGTTGAAGGGTAGGGAAGGTGAAGGGTAGGGGAGGTTGTGAAGGGTAGGGAAGGTTGTCAAGGGTAAGGAAGGTGGTGAAGTGGAGGGAAGGTTGAGAAGGTTATGGGTGGAGGGGAAGGGTAGGGACGGTGGTGAAGGGAAGCGATGATGGTGAAGGTTAGGGTAGGTGGTGAAGGTTAGGGGTGGTGGTGACGGATAGGGAAGGAAGTGAAGGGTAGGGGTGGTGGTGAAGGGTAGGGAAGGTAGTGAAGGGATAGGGAAGGTGGTGAAGGGTAGGGAATGTGGTTAAAAGTAGGGAAGTTGGTAAATGGTAGGGGAGGTGAATAGTAGAGGAGGTGGTAAAGGGTAGGGAAGGTAGTGAAAGAGAGGGGAGGTGGTGAAAGGGTAGGGAAGGTGGTAAAGGGTAGGGAAGGTAGTGAAGGGGAGGGAAGGTTGTAAAGGGTAGGGAAGGTGGTGAAGGATTAGGAAGGGGGTGAAGTTAGGGAAGGTGGTGAAGGGTAGGGAAGGTGATGAGGGGTAGGGATGGTTGTGAAGGTTAGAGAAAGCGGTGAAAGTTAGGGAAGGTGATGAAGAATAGGGAAGGTTGTGAAGGGTAGGGAGGGTAGTGAAGGGTAGGGAAGGTGGTGAAGGGTAGGGGAGGTTGTGAATACTACATACTGTTATCACTACACACTGCTATCACTTCACACGGTTATCACTATACACTGTTATCAATTCACACTGTTATCACTTCACACTCTTATCACTGCACACTGTTATCACTTCACTGTTACCACTACACACTGTTATCACTACACACTGTTATCACTTAACACTGTTATCACTTCACACGGTTATCACTTCACACTGTTATCACTGCACACTGTTATCGCTACACACTGTTATCACTACACACTGTTATCACTACACACTGTTATCACTTAACACTGTTATCACTTCACACGGTTATCACTACACACGGTTATCACTACATACGGTTATAACTACACACTGTTATCACTACACACTCTTATCACTGCACACTGTTATCACTTAACACGACTAGCCCTTCAAACCGTTATCACTTCACACGGTTATCACTACACACGGTTATCAATATACACTGATATCACTACACACGGATATCACTACACACGGTTATCTATACACACTGTTATCACTTCACACGGTTATCATTACACACTGTTATCACTACACACTGTTATCACTACTCACTGTTATCACTTCACATTGTTATCACTACACACAATTATCACTACACACTGTTATCACTTCAAACGGTTATCACTTCACACGGTTATTACTGCACAATGTTATGACTTCACGCTGTTATCACTTTACACTGTTATCACCACACACTGTTATCACTACTCACTGTTATCACTTCCCACTGTCATCACTGCACACAGTTATCACTACACACTGTTATCACTACACACGGTTATCACTACACACTGATATCACTACACACGGATATCACTACACACGGTTATCTATACACACTGTTATCACTTCACACGGTTATCATTACACACTGTTATCACTACACACTGTTATCACTACTCACTGTTATCACTTCACACTGTTATCACTGCACACAATTATCACTACACACTGTTATCACTTCACACGGTTATCACTTCACACGGTTATTACTGCACACTGTTATGACTTCACGCTGTTATCACTTTACACTGTTATCACCACACACTGTTATCACTACTCACTGTTATCACTTCACACGGTCATCACTACACACGGTTATCTATACACACTGTTATCACTTCACACGGTTATCACTACACACTGTCATCACTACACATTCTTATTACTACACACTGTTATCATTTCACACGGTTATCACTACACATTGTTATCACTACACTGTTATCACTTCACACGGTTATCACTATACACTGTTATCACAAAACACTGTTATCACAAAACACTGTTATTACTTCAAACGGTTACTCTACACACTGTTATCTCTACACACTCTTATCAATACACACAATTATCACTACACACTGTTATCACTACACTCTGTTATTACTAAACACTGTTATCACTACAAACTGTTATCACTACAAACTGTTATCATTACTCACTGTTATCACTTCATACCTTTATCACTACACACTGTTATCACTTCACACGGTTATCATTTCACATGGTTATCCCTACACACTGTTATGACTTCACACTGTTATCAGTTTACACTGTTATCACCACATACTGTTATCACTTCACACGGTTATCACTACACACTGTTATCACTTCACACTGATATCACTTCACACGGCTATCACTACACACTGTTATGACTACACACTGTTATCACTACACACTGTTATCACCATATACTGTTATCACTTCACACGGTTATCACTACACACTGTTATCACTTCACACTGATATCACTTCACACGGCTATCACTACACACGGCTATCACTACACACTGTTATGACTACACACGGTTATCACTACACACTGTTATCAATTCACACTGTTATCACTTCACACTGTTATCACTACACACTGTCATCACTTCACACTGTTATCACTACACACTGTTATCACTACACACTGTTATCACTTAACACTTATCACTTCACACGGTTATCACTACACACGGTTATCACTACATACGGTTATCACTACACACTGTTATTACTACACACTGTTATCACTTCACACTGTTATCACTTCACACGGCTATCACTGCACACAACTATCACAACACACTTTTATCAATACACACTGTTATCACTACACATTGTTATCACTGCACACTGTTATCATTTCACGCGGATAGCCCTTCAAACTGTTATCACTTCACTCGGTTATCACTACACACGGTTATCACTACACACTGTTATCACTACATACGGTTATCACTACACACTGTTATCACTTCACACGCTTATCACTACACACTGTTATCACTTCACACTGTTATCACTTCACACGGGTATCACTACACACGGCTATCACTACACACGGTTATCACTACTCACTGTTATCACTTCACACTGATATCACTACACACTGTTATCACTACACACTGTTATCACTTCACACTGTTATCACTACACACATTTATCACTACACACTGTTATCACTTCACACGGTTATCACTTCACACTGTTATCACTACACACTGTTATCACTTCACACGGTTATCACTACACATTGTTATCACTACACACTGTTATCACTACTCACTGTTATCACTTCACACTGTTATCACGACACACTGTTATCACTACACACTGTTATCACTTCACACGGTTATCTCTTCGCACGGTTATCACTGCACACTGTTATGACTTCACGCTGTTATCACTTTACACTGTTATCATCACACACTGTTATCACTTCACACAGTTATCACTACACACTGTTATCACTACACACTGTTACCACATCACACGGTTATCACTACACACTGTTATCACTACATACTGTTATCACTACACACTGTATCACTACACACTGTTATCACTACACACTGTTATCACTACACACTGTTACCACTTCACACGGTTATCACTACACACTGTTATCACTATATACTGTTATCACTACACACTGTATCACTACACACTGTTATCACTACACACTGTTATCACTTCACACGATTATCACTATTCACTGTTATCACTACACACTGTTATCACTACACTCGGTTAGTGTGTAGTGATAAGCTACAGGGGTTATCACTATCCCGGGGACCCCTGGATGCCCCAGGCTAGGTCACGAGGCCCTCAGGTGCCAGGTCCAGAAGCATCCAGGGGCCAGGTCCCGTGGCCTCCAGGGGCTAGGTCCAGGGGCCTCCAGGGGCTAGGTCCAGGGGCCTCTAGCGGCCTCCAGGGAATAGGTTCCGGGACCAGGTCCAGGGGCCTCCAGGGGCTAGGTCCCGAGACCTTCAGCGGCCAGGTCCAGGGGGCATCCAGCGGCCTGGTCCAGGGGCCTCCAGGGGCCAGGTCCCGAGGCCTACAGGGGCAAGGTCCCGGGGCCCTCCAGAGACAGGTCAGAGGCCTCCAGGGGCCAGGTCCAGGGGCTTCCATGAGCCCAGGTCCAGGGGCATCCAGGAGCTAGGTCGAGGGGCCTCCAGGGGTGAGGTCCAGGGGTCTCCAGGAGCCAGGACCAGGGGCCTCCAGTAGCCAGGTCGAGGGGCCTGCAGGGGCCAGGTCCAGGGGCCTCCAGGGGCAAGGTCCAGGAAACTTGTACCGCTGTCGGAAAATTCGACACCATTTAATATATCATACAGATAATTGCTGCTGTATTACCAACAAGTAACCCATAGAAAACGTAACTTGTAGTGGAATTACCGTCTATAGAAAACGGGATATCATCACCACATACTATTATATTCTCCACCTATTATGGTGGGAATTGTTCTTAAATACATTAGTCTTTGGACTTTACCATCATAAAACATCTTATATAAATTAACTTAATTATCAATATTAAAGTAGAGTAAATGTGACCCTTCTATCACTTTCTGACATGTGGACAATGTAAGCCAGGCGTGAGAGTGAGGAAGGAGGGCAGCCATTGTTGTGTCACCTCCGAGACGTGTGGAGCAAATTCGGCTCCTATCATATCTGGACAATGTCGGCCAGTAACGTCAATAGTATGGAGTGTTAGATGCAGCCATTGTTTATACTAGACCAGAGGCACACGGGAGCAAATACGGCTCCTGTTAATTTTACTTGGACGTAGTGTTATGGAAACCAAAGGTGTACCATTTTCAACACGCTGTCTACAAATTCAAGTTAAGTGTCTATCCGAAACCCGTTTATCATCCATTTATGGCCATTAATCTCAGGATATAGGGTGATCCGGTTAGAGCACGTGGGAGCCTCAAACTAAAGGTAATTATGCCAGGTCTTCATGTTCCATGTACAGTTTTCTCTGAAATACTTGTCATAAGACCGCCGCTAAATGACGCTGGCTCTCCCAATATCTTTTAATATCTTAGATAATATATATTAGTTAGGGGGAAAGTTTTATTTGCACATTATTAATGAGATGAACTTAATGGGTATAGTGGAGTTGAGGTGGCTAAAGGTAGGGTAGTTGTTGTTGTTGTTGTTCTTGTTGTTTCAGACTCAGCAACTGGGAACATAAGGGTGCATGTGGCACGAATAAAGGGCTGTACGCAAATTGTGAAGAGTGAGTTGGTAAATGGTAGGGAAGGTGGTGAAGGTTAGGGATGGTGGTGTAGCGTTTAGGGTGGTGGTAAGTGTAGGGTAGGTAGTGAAGGTAGGAAGGAGGTAAGGGTAGGGAAGATGGTGAAGGGTAGGAAAGAAGGTGAAAGGTAGGGGTGGTAGTGAAGGATAGGGAAGGTGGTTAAGGGTAGGGAAGATGGTGAAGGGTAGGGAAGAAGGTGAAAGTTAGGGGGGTAGTGAAGGATAGGGAAGGTGGTGAAGGGTAGGGAAGGTGGTGAGGGGTAGGAAGGTGGTGAAGGGTAGGGAAGGTGGTGAGGGGTAGGGAAGGTGGTAAAGGGTAGGGAAGGTGGTTAAGGGTAGGGAAGATGGTGAAGGGTAGGTGAGGTTGTGAAGGGTAGAAGGGTAGGGAAGGATGTGAAGGGTAGAGAAGGTGTTGAAGGATAGGGAAGGGGGTGAAGGGTAGGGAAGATTATGAAGGGTAGGGAAGGTGGTGAATGGATAGGGAAGAGGTGAAGGGTAGGGAAGATGGTGAAGGTTAAGGGTGGTGGCGAAGGATAGGGAAGGTGGTGGAGGGTAGGGAAGGTGGTGAAGGGTAGGGAAGGTGGTGAAGAGTAGGGAAGGTGTTGAAGGGTAGGGAAGGTGAAGGGTAGGGGAGGTTGTGAAGGGTAGGGAAGGTTGTCAAGGGTAAGGAAGGTGGTGAAGTGGAGGGAAGGTTGTGAAGGTTAGGGGTGGAGGGGAAGGGTAGGGACGGTGGTGAAGGGAAGCGATGATGGTGATGGTTAGGGTAGGTGGTGAAGGTTAGGGGTGGTGGTGAAGGATAGGGAAGGTTGTGAAAGGTAGGGGGGGTGGTGAAGGGTAGGGAAGGTGGTGAAGGGATAGGGAAGGTGGTGAAGGGTAGGGAATGAGGTTAAGGGTAGGGAAATTGGTAAAGGGTAGGGGAGGTGAATTGTAGGGGAGGTGGTAAAGGGAAGGGAAGGTAGTGAAAGAGAGGGGAGGTGGTGAAAGGGTAGGGAAGGTGTTTGAGGATTAGGAAGGTGGTGAACGTTAGGAGAAGTGGTGAAGGGTAGGGAAGGTGATGAGGGGTAGGGAAGGTTGTGAAGGTTAGAGAAAGTGGTGAAAGTTAGGGAAGGTGATGAAGGATAGGGAAGGTTGTGAAGGGTAGGGAGCGTAGTGAAGGGTAGGGAAGGTGTTGAAGGGTAGGGGAGGTTGTGAATACTACATGCTGTTATCACTACGCACTGTTATCACTTCACACGGTTATCACTACACACTGTTATCAATTCACACTGTTATCACTTCACACTCTTATCACTGCACACTGTTATCACTTCACACTGTTATCACTACACACTGTTATCACTACACACTGTTATCACTTAACACTGTTATCACTTCACACGGTTATCACTACACACAGGTTATCACTACATACGGTTATAACTACACACTGTTATCACTGCACACTGTTATCACTTAACACGACTATCCCTTCAAACCGTTATCCTTCACACGGTTATCAACTACACACGGTTATCACTACACACTGATATCACTACACACGGATATCTCTACACACGGTTATCTATACACACTGTTATCACTTCACACTGTTATCATTACACACTGTTATCACTACACACTGTTATCACTACTCACTGTTATCATTTCACATTGGTGTATCACTACACACAATTATCACTACACACTGTTATCACTTCACACGGTTATCACTTCACACGGATAACCCTTCAAACCGTTATCACTTCCACACGGTTACTCACTACACACGGTTATCACTACACACTGGTTATCACTACATACGGTTATCGCTACACACTTATCACTTCACACGGTTATCTCTTCGCACGGTTATCACTGCAGCACTGTTATGACTTCCGCTGTTATTCACTTTACACTGTTATCATCACCACACTGTTATCACTTCACACAGTTATCGCTACACACTGTTATCACTACACACTGTTACCACATCACATGGTTATCACTACACACTGTTATCACTACATACTGTTTATCACTACACACTGTATCACTACACACTGCTATCACTACACACTGTTATCACTTCACACGATTATCACTATTCACTGTTATCACTACACACGGTTAGTGTGTAGTGATAAGCTACAGGGGTTATCACTATCCAGGGGACCCCTGGATGCCCCAGGCTAGGTCACGAGGCCCTCAGGTGCCAGGTCCAGAGCATCCAGGGCCAGGTCCCGTGGCCTCCAGGGGCTAGTCTAGGGTGCCTCCAGGGGCCAGGTCCGAGGGGCCTCTAGCGGCCTCCAGGGAATAGGGTCACGGGGACCAGTCCAGGGCCTCCAGGGGCTAGGTCCCGAGACCTTCAGCGGCCAGGTCCAGGGGGGCATCCAGCGGCCAGGTCCAGGGGCCTCCAGGGCCCAGGTCCCGAGGCCTACAGGGGCAAGTGTCCCGGGGCCTCCAGAGACAAGGTTCAGAGGCCTCCAGGGGCCAGGTCCAGGGGCTTCCATGAGCCCAGGTCCAGGGGCATCCAGGAGCTAGGTCGAGGGGCCTCCAGGGGTGCGGTCCAGGGGCATCCAGGAGCCAGGTCCAGGGACCTCCAGGAGTCAGGTCGAGGGGGCCTCCAGGGGCCAGGTCCAGGGTCTCCAGGGAGCCAGGACCAGGGGCCTCCAGTAGCCAGGTCGAGGGGCCTGCAGGCGCCAGGTCCAGGGGCCTCCAGGGGCAAGGTCCAGGAAACTTGTACCCGCTGTCGGAAAATTCGACACCATTTAATATATCATACAGATAATTGCTGCTGTATTACCAACAAGTAACCCATAGAAAACGTAACTTGTAGTGGAATTACCGTCTATAGAAAACGGGATATCATCACCACATACTATTATATTCTCCACCTATTATGGTGGGAATTGTTCTTAAATACATTAGTCTTTGGACTTTACCATCATAAAACATCTTATATAAATTAACTTAATTATCAATATTAAAGTAGAGTAATGTGACCCTTCTATCACTTTCTGACATGTGGACAATGTAAGCCAGTGCGTGAGAGTGAGGAAGGAGGGCAGCCATTGTTGTGTCACCTCCGAGACGTGTGGGAGCAAATTCGGCTCCTATCATATCTGGACAATGTCGGCCAGTAACGTCAATAGTATGGAGTGTTAGATGCAGCCATTGTTTATACTAGACCAGAGGCACACGGGAGCAAAATACGGCTCCTTGTTAATTTTACTTGGACGTAGTGTTATGGAAACCAAAGGTGTACCATTTTCAACACGCTGTCTACAAATTCAAGTTAAGTGTCTATCCGAAACCCGTTTATCATTCATTTATGGCCATTAATGTCAGGATATAGGGTGACCCGGTTAGAGCACGTGGGAGCCTCAAACTAAAGGTAATTATGCCAGGTCTTCATGTTTCCATGTACAGTTTTCTCTGAAATACTTGTCATATATAGATTCTGGCTTCTCAGCTAGCGCCCTTTTAACAGGTCAAGACGAGGAAGCAAGATTTTGTGCACCAGTTACTGGGTGATGGAAGCTACCTCAAAGAGGATAATTTGGTGTCTACACCATAGTTATACCTGGTGGACTAACCTGCTGTACTATAAGATAAGGAACCTTTTCAATGTATGTAGTTAATACTGTAGTTTGATTGGCTGCATATATATACTAATAAACCCCCCCTAATGTGTAGAGGATCGATTTGTGAGATTGAGATTATTGCAGAAATACAGTCCACTTAAACATTATACAAATTGCTATCGAAGTATATAAATTAACGTAAATATAAATTCATATAAATTAAATTCATATAAATCTCACAGGTCGGTTCCCACAACCGCCGCTAAAATGACGCTGGCTCTCCCAATATCTTTTAATATCTTAGATAATAAATATTAGTTAGGGGGAAAGTTTTTATTTGCACATTATTAATGAGATGAACTTAATAGGTATAGTGGAGTTGAGGTGGCTAAAGGTAGGGTAGTTGTTGTTGTTGTTGTTCTTGTTGTTTCAGACTCAGCAACTGGGAACATAAGGGTGCATGTGGCACGAATAAAGGGCTGTACGCAAATTGTGAAGAGTTGAGTTGGTAAATGGTAGGGAAGGTGGTGAAGGTTAGGGATGGTGGTGAAGGGTAGGGGTGGTGGGGAAAAGTAGGGTAGGTAGTGAAGGTAGGGAAGGTGGTTAAGGGTAGGGAAGATGGTGAAGGGTAGGGAAGAAGGTGAAAGTTAGGGGGGTAGTGAAGGATAGGGAAGGTGGTGAAGGGTAGGGAAGGTGGTGAGGGGTAGGGAAGGTGGTGAAGGGTAGGGAAGGTGGTGAGGGGTAGGGAAGGTGGTGAAGGGTAGGGAAGGTGGGTGAGGGGTAGGAAGGTGGTAAGGGTAGGGAAGGTGGTTAAGGGTAGGGAAGATGGTGAAGGGTAGGTGAGGTTGTGAAGGGTAGGGAAGGATGTGAAGGTAGAGAAGGTGTTGAAGGATAGGGAAGGGGGTGAAGGGTAGGGAAGATTATGAAGGGTAGGGAAGGTGGTGAAGGATAGGGAAGAGGTGAAGGGTAGGGAAGATGGTGAAGGTTAAGGGTGGTGGCGAAGGATAGGGAAGGTGGAGGAGGGTAGGGAAGGTGTGTGAAGGTAGGGAGGTGGTGAAGAGTAGGGAAGGTGTTGAAGGGTAGGGAAGGTGAAGGGTAGGGGAGGTTGTGAAGGGTAGGGAAGGTTGTCAAGGGTAAGGAAGGTGGTGAAGTGGAGGGAATGTTGTGAAGGTTAGGGGTGGAGGGGAAGGGTAGGGACGGTGGTGAAGGGAAGCGATGATGGTGATGGTTTAGGGTAGGTGGTGAAGGGTTAGGGGTGGTGGTGAAGGATAGGGAAGGTTGTGAAAGGTAGGGGTGGTGGTGAAGGGTAGGGAAGGTGGTGAAGGGATAGGGAAGGTGGTGAAGGGTAGGGATGTGGTTAACGGTAGGGAAGTTGGTAAAGGGTAGGGGAGGTGAATTGTAGGGGAGGTGGTAAAGGGAAGGGAAGGTAGTGAAAGAGAGGGGAGGTGGTGAAAGGGTAGGGAAGGTGTTGAGGGGTAGGAAGGTTGTGAAGGTTAGAGAAGTGGTGAAAGTTAGGGAAGGTGATGAAGGATAGGGAAGGTTGTGAAGGTTAGAGAAAGTGGTGAAAGTTAGGGAAGGTGATGAAGGATAGGGAAGGTTGTGAAGGGTAGGGAGCGTAGTGAAGGGTAGGGAAGGTGGTGAAGGGTAGGGGAGGTTGTGAATACTACATGCTGTTATCACTACACACTGTTATCACTTCACACGGTTATCACTACACACTGTTATCAATTCACACTGTTATCACTTCACACTCTTATCACTGCACACTGTTATCACTTCACACTGTTATCACTACACACTGTTATCACTACACACTGTTATCACTTAACACTGTTATCACTTCACACGGTTATCACTACACACGGTTATCACTACATACGGTTATAACTACACACTGTTATCACTGCACACTGTTATCACTTAACACGACTAGCCCTTCAAACCGTTATCACTTCACACGGTTATCACTACACACGGTTATCACTACACACTGATATCATTACACACGGATATCTCTACACACGGTTATCTATACACACTGTTATCACTTCACACTGTTATCATTACACACTGTTATCACTACACACTGTTATCACTACTCACTGTTATCATTTCACATTGTTATCACTACACACAATTATCACTACACACAATTATCACTACACACTGTTATCACTTCACACGGTTATCACTTCACACGGTTATTAATGCACACTGTTATGACTTCACGCTGTTATCACTTTACACTGTTATCACCACACACTGTTATCACTACTCACTGTTATCACTTCCCACTGTTATCACTGCACACAGTTATCACTACACACTGTTATCACTTCACACGGTTATCACTTCACACGGTTATCAATACACACACCTATCACTACACACGGTTATCTATACACACTGTTATAACTTCACACGGCTGTCACTGCACACATCTATCACTACACACTGTTATCAATACACACTGTTATCACTACACACTGTTATCACTGCACACTGTTATCACTTCACGCGGATAGCCCTTCAAACCGTTATCACTTCACACGGTTATCACTACACAATTTTATTACTACATACGGTTATCGCTACACACTGTTATCACTTCACACGGTTATCACTACACACTGTTTCTCACTTCACACGGTTATCACTACACACAGCTATCGCTACACTCGGTTATCTATACACACTGTTATCACTTCATACGGTTATCACTACACACTGTTATCACTACACACTGTTATCACTACTCACTGTTATCACTTCGTACTGTTATCACTACACACTGTTATCACTATACACATTTATCACTACACACTGTTATCACTTCACACGGTTATCACTTCACACGGTTATCACTGCACACTGTCATGACTTCACGCTGTTATCACTTTACACTGTTATCACCACACACTGTTATTACTACTCACTGTTAACACTTCACACTGTTATCACTGCACACAGTTATCACTACACACTGTTATCACTTCACACGGTTATCACTACACACTGTTATCACTACACACTGTTATTACTACACACTGTTATCATTTGACACTGTTATCACTACACACGGTTATCTGTACACACTGTTATCACTTCACACGTTTATCACTACACACTGCTATCACTACAAACTGGTATCACTACACACTATACCACTACACACTGTTATCACTTCACACGATTATCACTATTCACTGTTATCACTACACACTGTTATCACTACACACGGTTATCACTACACACTCTTATCAGTACACACTGTTATCACTACACACTCTTATCACTACACACGGTTATCACTACACACTGTTATCACTACACACGGTTAGTGTGTAGTGATAAGCTACAGGGGTTATCACTATCCAGGGGACCCCTGGATGCCCCTGGCTAGGTCACGAGGCCCTCAGGTGCCAGGTCCAGAAGCCTCCAGGGGCCAGGTCCCGTGGCCTTCAGGGGCTAGGTCTAGGGGCCTCCAGGGGCCAGGTCCAGGGGCCTCTAGCGGCCTCCAAGGAATAGGTTCTGGGACCAGGTCCAGGGGCCTCCAGGGGCTAGGTCCCGAAACTTTCAGCGGCCAGGTCCAGGGGGCATCCAGGGGCCAGGTTCAGGGGCCTCCAGGGGCCAGGTCCCGAGGCCTTCAGGGGCAAGGTCCCGGGGCCTCCAGGGACAAGGTTCAGAGGCCTCCAGGGGCCAGGTCCAGGGGCTTCCATGAGCCCAGGTCCAGGGGCATCCAGGAGCCAGGTCGAGGGGCCTCCAGGGGTAAGGTCCAGGGGCATCCAGGAGCCAGGTCCAGGGGCCTCCAGGAGGCCAGGTCCAGGGGCCAGGTCCAGGGGCCTCCAGGAGCCAGGACCAGGGGCCTCCAGTAGGCCAGGTCCAGGGGCCTCCAGGAGCCAGGTCGAGGGGCCTTTAGGGGCCAGGTCCAGGGGCCTCCAGGGGCAAGGTGCAGGACACTTATACCGCCGCTAAAATGACGCTGGCTCTCCCAATAACTTTTAATATCTTAGATAATAAATATTAGTTAGGGGGAAAGTTTTATTTGCACATTATTAATGAGATGAACTTAATGGGTATAGTGGAGTTGAGGTGGTTAAAGGTAGGGTAGTTGTTGTTGTTGTTGTTCTTGTTGTTTCAGACTCAGCAACTAAAACATAAGGGTGCATGTGGCACGAATAAAGGGCTGTACGCAAATTGTGAAGAGTTGAGTTGGTAAATGGTAGGGAAGGTGGTGAAGGTTAGGGATGGTGGTGAAGGGTAGGGGTGGTGGTGAAGTGTAGAGTAGGTAGTGAAGGTAGGGAAGGTGGTTAAGGGTAGGGAAGATGGTGAAAGGTAGGGAATAAGGTGAAAGTTAGGGGTGGTAGTGAAGGATAGGGAAGGTGGTGAAGGGTAGGGAAGGTGGTGTGGGGTAGGGAAGGTGGTGAAGGGAAGGGAAGGTGGTGAGGGGTAGGGAAGGTGGTGAAGGGTAGGGAAGGTGGTTAAGGGTAGGGAAGATGGTGAAGGGTAAGTGAGGTTGTGAAGGGTAGGGAAGGAGGTGAAGGGTAGGGAAGGTGGTGAAGGGTAGAGAAGGTGTTGAAGGATAGGGAAGGGGGTGAAGGGTAGGGAAGATTATGAAGCGTAGGGAAGGTGGTGAAGGATAGGGAAGAGGTGAAGGATAGGGAAGATGGTGAAGGTTAAGGGTGGTGGTGAAGGATAGGGAAGGTGGTGGAGGGTAGGGAAGGTGGTGAAGGATAGGGAAGGTGGTGAAGGGTAGGGAATGTCGTGAAGGTTAGGGAACGTGGTGAAAGTTAGGGGTAGTGGTGAAGGGTAGAGAATTTTGTGAAGGGTAGGGAAGGTGGTGAAGAGTAGGGGAGGTGGTGAAGGGTAGGGAAGGTGGTGAAGAGTAGGGAAGGTGTTGAAGGGTAGGGAAGGTGAAGGGTAGGGGAGGTTGTGAAGGGTAGGGAAGGTTGTCAAGGGTAAGGAAGGTGGTGAAGTGGAGGGAAGGTTGTGAAGGTTAGGGGTGGAGGGGAAGGGTAGGGACGGTGGTGAAGGGAAGCGATGATGGTGAAGGTTAGGGTAGGTGGTGAAGGTTAGGTGTGTTGGTGAAGGATAGGGATGGTTGTGAAGGGTAGGGGTGGTGGTGAAGGGTAGGGAAGGTGGTGAAGGGATAGGGAAGGTGGTGAAGGGTAGGGAATGTGGTTAAGGGTAGGGAAGTTGGTAAAGGGTAGGGGAGGTGAATAGTAGGGGAGGTGGTAAAGGGTAGGGAAGGTAGTGAAAGAGAGGGGAGGTGGTGATAGGGTAGGGAAGGTGGTAAAGAGTAGGGAAGGTGGTGAAGGGGAGGGAAGGTTGTGAAGGGTAGGGAAGGTGGTGAAGGATTAGGTAGGAGGTGAAGTTAGGGAAGGTGGTGAAAGGTAGGGAAGGTGATGAGGGGTAGGGAAGGTTGTGAAGATTAGAGAAAGTGGTGAAAGTTAGGGAAGGTGATGAAGGATAGGGAAGGTTGTGAAGGGTAGGGAGCGTAGTGAAGGGTAGGGAAGGTGGTGAAGGGTAGGGGAGGTTGTGGATACTACATACTGTTATCACTACACACAGTTATCACTTCACACGGTTATCACTACACACTGTTATCAATTCACACTGTTATCACTTCACACTCTTATCACTGCACACTGTTATCACTACACACTGTTATCACTTCACACGGTTATCACTACACACGGTTATCACTACATACGGTTATAACTACACACTGTTATCACTACACACTGTTATCACTGCATACTGTTATCACTTAACAAGACTAGCCCTTCAAACCGTTATCACATCACACGGTTATCACTACACACGGTTATCACTACACACTGATATCACTACACACGGATATCACTACACACGGTTATCTATACACACTGTTATCACTTCACACGGTTATCATTACACACTGTTATCACTACACACGGTTATCACTACTCACTGTTATCACTTCACATTGTTATCACTACACACAATTATCACTACACACTGTTATCACTTAACACGGTTATCACTTCACACGGTTATTACTGCACACTGTTATGACTTCACGCTGTTATCACTTTACACTGTTATCACCACACACTGTTATCACCACTCACTGTTATCACTTCCCACTGTTATCACTGCACAGTTATCACTACACACTGTTATCACTTCACACGGTTATCACTTCACACGGTTATCAATACACACACCTATCACTACACACGGTTATCTATACACACTGTTATAACTTCACACGGTTATCACTGCACACTGTTATCACTACACACTGTTATCACTTCACACTGTTATCAATTGACACGGCTATCACTGCACACATCTATCATTACACACTGTTATCAATACACACTGTTATCACTACACACTGTTATCACTGCACACTGTT
Organism: Procambarus clarkii; assembly: GCF_040958095.1. Classification (NCBI taxonomy): domain Eukaryota; kingdom Metazoa; phylum Arthropoda; class Malacostraca; order Decapoda; family Cambaridae; genus Procambarus; species Procambarus clarkii. The sequence goes on from NW_027189190.1 coordinate 432,660, forward strand.
ATCACTTCACACGGATAGCCCTTCAAACTGTTATCACTTCACACGGTTATCACTACACACGGTTATCACTACACACTGTTATCACTACATACGGTTATCGCTACACACTGTTATCACTTCACACGGTTATCACTACACACTGTTAACACTTCACACGGTTATCACTACACACGGCTATCGCTACACCCGGTTATATATACACACTGTTATCACTTCATACGGTTATCACTACACACTGTTATCACTACACACTGTTATCACTACTCACTGTTATCACTTCATACTGTTATCACTACACAGTGTTATCACTACACACATTTATCACTACACACTGTTATCACTTCACACGGTTATCACTTCACACGGTTATCACTGCACACTGTCATGACTTCACGCTGTTATCACCACACACTGTTATCACTACTCACTGTTATCACTTCACACAGTTATCACTGCACACAGTTATCACTACACACTGTTATCACTTCACACGGTTATCACTACACACTGTTATCACTACACACTGTTATTACTTCACACTGTTATCATTTGACACTGTTATCACTGCACACGGTTATCTGTACACACTGTTATCACTTCATACGGTTATCACTACACACTGCTATCACTACACACTGTTATCACTACACACGGTTATCACTACACACTGTTATCACTTCACACGCTTATCACTACACACTGTTATCACTTCACACTGTTATCACTTCACACGGTTATCACTACACACAGCTATCACTACACACGGTTATCACTACTCACTGTTATCACTTCACACTGTTATCACTACACACTGTTATCACTACACACTGTTATCACTTCACACGGTTATCACTACACACTGTTATCACTACACACTGTTATCACTTCACACGGTTATCACTACACATTGTTATCACTACACACTGTTATCACTACTCACTGTTATCACTTCACACTGTTATCACTACACACTGTTATCACTACACACTGTTATCACTTCACACGGTTATCACAGCACTGTTATGACTTCACGCTGTTATCACTTTACACTTTTATCATCACACACTGTTGTCACTTCACACAGTTATCACTACACACTGTTATCACTACACACTGTTACCACTTCACACGGTTATCACTACACACTGTTATCACTACATACTGTTATCACTACACACTGTATCACTACACACTGTTATCACTACACACTGTTATCACAACACACTGTTACCACTTCACACGGTTATCACTACACACTGTTATCACTACATACTGTTATTACTACACACTGCATCACTACACACTGTTATCACTACACACTGTTATCACTTCACACGATTATCACTATTCACTGTTATCACTACACACTGTTATCACTACACACGGTTATCACTACACACTGTTATCACTACACACGGTTAGTGTGTAGTGATAAGCTACAGGGGTTATCACTATCCAGGGGACCCCTGGATGCCCCTGGCTAGGTCACGAGGCCTTCAGGTGCCAGGTCCAGAAGCCTCCAGGGTCCAGGTCCCGTGGCCTCCAGGGGCTAGGTCTAGGGGCCTCCAGGGGCCAGGTCCAGGGGCCTCTAGCGGCCTTCAGGGAATAGGTTCCGGGACCAGGCCCAGGGGCCTCCAGGGGCTAGGTCCCGAGACCTTCAGCGGCCAGGTCCAGGGGGCATCCAGGGGCCAGGTCCAGGGGCCTCCAGGGGCCAGGTCCCGAGGCCTTCAGGGGCAAGGTCCCGGGGCCTCCAGGGACAAGGTTCAGAGGCCTCCAGGGGCCAGGTCCAAGGGCTTCCATGATCCCAGGTCCAGGGGCATCCAGGAGCCAGGTCCTGGGGCCTCCAGGAGGCCAGGTCCAGGGGCCTCCAGGAGCCAGGTCGAGGGGCCTCCAGGGGCCAGGTCCAGGGGCCTCCAGGAGCCAGGACCAGGGGCCTCCAGTAGCCAGGTCGAGGGCCTGCAGGGGCCAGGTCCAGGGGCCTCCAGGGGCAAGGTCCAGGAAACTTGTACCGCCGCTAAAATGACGCTGGCTCTCCCAATAACTTTTAATATCTTAGATAATAAATATTAGTTAGGGGGAAAGTTTTATTTGCACATTAATAATGAGATGAACTTAATGGGTATAGTGGAGTTGAGGTGGTTAAAAGTAGGGTAGTTGTTGTTGTTGTTGTTCTTGTTGTTTCAGACTCAGCAACTGGGAACATAAGGGTGCATGTGGCACGAGTAAAGGGTGGACGCAAATTGTGAACAGTTGAGTTGGTAAATGGTAGGGAAGGTGGTGAAGGTTAGGGATGGTGGTGAAGGGTAGGGGTGGTGGTGAAGTGTAGGGTAGGTAGTGAAGGTAGGGAAGGTGGTTAAGGGTAGGGAAGATGGTGAAGAGTAGGGAAGAAGGTGAAAGTTAGGGGTGGTAGTGAAGGATAGGGAAGGTGGTGAAGGGTAGGGAAGGTGGTGAGGGGTAGGGAAGGTAGTGAAGGGTAGGGAAGGTGGTGAGGGGTAGGGAAGGTGGTAAAGGGTCGGGAAGGGTAGGGAAGGTGGTTAAGGTTAGGGAAGATGGTGAAGGGTAGGTGAGGTTGTGAAGGGTAGGGAAGGAGGTGAAGGGTAGGGAAGGTTGTGAAGGGTAGAGAATGTGTTGAAGGATAGGGAAGGGGGTGAAGGGTAGGGAAGATTATGAAGGGTAGGGAAGGTGGTGAAGGATAGGGAGGTGTAGGGTATTGAAGATGGTGAAGGTTAAGGGTGGTGGTGAAGGTTAGGGAAGGTGGTTGAGGGTAGGGAAGGTGGTGAAGGATAGGGAAGGTGGTGAAGGGTAGGGAATGTCGTGAAGGTTAGGGAACGTGGTGAAAGTTAGGGGTAGTGGTGAAGGGTAGAGAATTTTGTGAAGGGTAGGGAAGGTGGTGAAGAGTAGGGGAGGTGGTGAAGGGTAGGGAAGGTGGTGAAGAGTAGGGAAGGTGTTGAAGGGTAGGGAAGGTGAAGGGTAGGGGAGGTTGTGAAGGGTAGGGAAGATTGTCAAGGGTAAGGAAGGTGGTGAAGTGGAGGGAAGGTTGTGAAGGTTAGGGGTGGAGGGGAAGGGGAGGGACGGTCGTGAAGGGAAGCGATGATGGTGAAGGTTAGGGTAGGTGGTGAAGGTTAGGTGTGTTGGTGAAGGATAGGGAAGGTAGTGAAGGGTACGGGTGGTGGTGAAGGGTAGGGAAGGTGGTGAAGGGATAGGGAAGGTGGTGAAGGGTAGGGAATGTGGTTAAGGGTAGGGAAGTTGGTAAAGGGTAGGGGAGGTGAATAGTAGGGGAGGTGGCAAAGGGTAGGGAAGGTAGTGAAAGAGAGGGGAGGTGGTGATAGGGTAGGGAAGGTGATAAAGGGTAGGGAAGGTGGTGAAGGGGAGGGAAGGTTGTGAAGGGTAGGGAAGGTGGTGAAGGATTAGGTAGGAGGTGAAGTTAGGGAAGGTGGTGAAAGGTAGGGAAGGTGATGAGGGGTAGGGAAGGTTGTGAAGATTAGAGAATGTGGTGAAAGTTAGGGAAGGTGATGAAGGATAGGGAAGGTTGTGAAGGGTAGGGAGCGTAGTGAAGGGTAGGGAAGGTGATGAAGGGTAGGGGAGGTTGTGGATACTACATTCTGTTATCACTACACACAGTTATCACTTCACACGGTTATCACTACACACTGTTATTAATTCACACTGTTATCACTTCACACTCTTATCACTGCACACTGTTATCACTTCACACTGTTATCACAACACACTGTTATCACTACACACTGTTATCACTTAACACTGTTATCACTTCACACGGTTATCACTACACACGGTTATCTATACACACTGTTATCACTTCACACGGTTATCATTACACACTGTTATCACTGCATACTGTTATCACTTAACAAGACTAGCCCTTCAAACCGTTATCACTTCACACGGTTATCACTACACACGGTTATCACTACACACTGATATCACTACACACGGATATCACTACACACGGTTATCTATACACACTGTTATCACTACACACGGTTATCACTACTCACTGTTATCACTTCACATTGTTATCACTACACACAATTATCACTACACAGTGTTATCACTTCACACGGTTATCACTTCACACGGTTATTACTGCACACTGTTATGACTTCACGCTGTTATCACTTTACACTGTTATCACTGCACACTGTTATCACTTCACACTGTTATCACAACACACTGTTATCACTACACACTGTTATCACTTAACACTGTTATCACTTCACACGGTTATCACTACACACGGTTATCTATACACACTGTTATCACTTCACACGGTTATCATTACACACTGTTATCACTGCATACTGTTATCACTTAACAAGACTAGCCCTTCAAACCGTTATCACTTCACACGGTTATCACTACACACGGTTATCACTACACACTGATATCACTACACACGGATATCACTACACACGGTTATCATTACACACTGTTATCACTACACACGGTTATCACTACTCACTGTTATCACTTCACATTGTTATCACTACACACAATTATCACTACACAGTGTTATCACTTCACACGGTTATCACTTCACACGGTTATTACTGCACACTGTTATGACTTCACGCTGTTATCACTTTACACTGTTATCACCACACACTGTTATCACTACTCACTGTTATCACTTCCCACTGTTATCAGTGCACAGTTATCACTACACACTGTTATCACTTCACACGGTTATCACTTCACACGGTTATCAATACACACACCTATCACTACACACGGTTATCTATACACACTGTTATAACTTCACACGGTTATCACTGCACACTGTTATCACTACACACTGTTATCACTTCACACTGCTATCAATTGACACGGCTATCACTGCACACATCTATCATTACACACTGTTATCAATACACACTGTTATCACTACACACTGTTATCACTGCACACTGTTATCACTTCACACGGACAGCCCTTCAAACTGTTATCACTTCACCCGGTTATCACTACACACGGTTATCACTACACACTGTTATCACTACATACGGTTATCGCTACACACTGTTATCACTTCACACGGTTATCACTACACACTGTTAACACTTCACACGGTTATCACTACACACGGCTATCGCTACACCCGGTTATCTATACACACTTATCACTTCATACGGTTATCACTACACACTGTTATCACTACACACTGTTATCACTACTCACTGTTATCACTTCACCACCTTCCCTACCCTTCACCACCTTCCCTACCCCTCACCACCTTCCCTACCCTTCACCACCTTCCCTATCCCTCACTACCCCCCTAACTTTCACCTTCTTCCCTACCCTTCACCATCTTCCCTACCCTTAACCACCTTCCCTACCTTCACTACCTACCCTTCACCACCATCCCTAACCTTCACCACCTTCCCTACCATTTACCAACTCAACTCTTCACAATTTGCGTACAGCCCTTTATTCGTGCCACATGCACCCTTATGTTCCCAGTTGCTGAGTCTGAAACAACAAGAACAGCAACAACAACAACTACCCTACCTTTACCCACCTCAACTCCACTATACATATTAAGTTCATCTCATTACTAATGTGCAAATAAAACTTTCCCCCTAACTAATATTTATTATCTAAGATATTAAAAGATATTGGGAGAGCCAGCGTCATTTTAGCGGCGGTACAAGTTTCCTGGACCTTGCCCCTGGAGGCCCCTGGACCTGGCCCCTGAAGGCCCCTCGACATGGCTACTGGAGGCCCCTGGTCCTGGCTCCTGGAGACCCCTGGACCTGGCCCCTGGAGGCCCCTCGACCTGACTCCTGGAGGTCCCTGGACCTGGCTCCTGGATGCCCCTGGACCTCACCCCTGGAGGCCCCTCGACCTAGCTCCTGGATGCCCCTGGACCTAGGCTCATGGAAGCCCTTGGACCTGGCCCCTGGAGGCCTCTGAACCTTGTCTCTGGAGGCCCCGGGACCTTGCCCCTGTAGGCCTCGGGACCTGGCCCCTGGAGGCCCCTGGACCTGGCCGCTGGATGCCCCCTGGACCTGGCCGCTGAAGGTCTCGGGACCTAGCCCCTGGAGGCCCCTGGACCTGGTCCCGGAATCTATTCCCTGGAGGCCGCTAGAGGCCCCTGGACCTGGCCCCTGGAGGCCCCTAGACCTAGCCCCTGGAGGCCACGGGACCTGGCCCCTGGATGCTTCTGGACCTGGCACCTGAGGGCCTCGTGACCTAGCCTGGGGCATCCAGGGGTCCCCTGGATAGTGATAACCCCTGTAGCTTATCACTGCACACTAACCGTGTGTAGTGATATCAGTGTGTAGTGATAACAGTGAATAGTGATAATCGTGTGAAGTGATAACAGTGTGTAGTGATAACAGTGTGTAGTGATACAGTGTGTAGTGATAACAGTATGTAGTGATAACAGTGTGTAGTGATAACCGTGTGAAGTGGTAACAGTGTGTAGTGATAACAGTGTGTAGTGATAACAGTGTGTAGTGATACAGTGTGTAGTGATAACAGTATGTAGTGATAACAGTGTGATGTGGTAACAGTGCGTAGTGATAACAGTGTGTAGTGATAACTGTGTGAAGTGATAACAGTGTGTGATGATAACAGTGTAAAGTGATAACAGCGTGAAGTCATAACAGTGTGCAGTGATAACCGTGCGAAGAGATAACCGTGTGAAGTGATAACAGTGTGTAGTGATAACAGTGTGTAGTGATAACAGTGTGAAGTGATAATAGTGAGTAGTGATAACAGTGTGTAGTGATAACAATGTGTAGTGATAACCGTGTGAAGTGATAACAGTGTGTAGTGATAACAGTGTAAAGTGATAACCGTGTGAAGTGATAACAGTGTGTAGTGATAAATGTGTGTAGTGATAACAGTGTGAAGTGAAAACAGTGAGTAGTGATAACAGTGTGTAGTGATAACAGTGTGTAGTGATAACCGTATGAAGTGATAAGTGTGTATAGATAACCGGGTGTAGCGATAGCCGTGTGTAGTGATAACCGTGTGAAGTGTCAACAGTGTGTAGTGATAACCGTGTGAAGTGATAAGTGTGTAGCGATAACCGTATGTAGTGATAACAGTGTGTAGTGATAACCGTGTGTAGTGATAACCGTGTGAAGTGATAACGGTTTGAAGGGTTATCAGTGTGAAGTGATAACAGTGTGCAGTGATAATAGTGTGTAGTGATAACAGTGTGTATTGATAACAGTGTGTAATGATAGATGTGTGCAGTGATAGCCGTGTGAATTGATAACAGTGTGAAGTGATAACAGAATGTAGTGATAACAGTGTGTAGTGATAACCGTGTGAAGTTATAACAGTGTGTATAGATAACCGTGTGTAGTGATAGGTGTGTGTATTGATAACCGTGTGAAGTGATAACGGTTTGAAGTGCTAGTCGTGTTAAGTGATAACAGTGTGCAGTGATAACAGTGTGTAGTTATAACCGTATGTAGTGATAACGGTGTGTAGTGATAACCGTGTGAAGTGATAACAGTGTTAAGTGATAACAGTGTGTAGTGATAACTGTGTAGTGATAACAGTGTGAATTGATAACAGTGTGCAGTGATAAGAGTTTGAAGTGATAACAGTGTGAATTGATAACAGTGTGTAGTGATAACCGTGTGAAGTGATAACAGTGTGTAGTGATAACAGCATGTAGTATTCACAACCTCCCCTACCCTTCACCACCTTCCCTACCCTTCACTACGCTCCCTACCCTTCACAACCTTCCCTATCCTTCATCACCTTCCCTAACTTTCACCACTTTCTCTAACCTTCACAACCTTCCCTACCCCTCATCACCTTCCCTACCCTTCACCACCTTCCCTAACTTCACCCCCTTCCTAATCCTTCAACACCTTCCCTACCCTTTCACCACCTCCCCTCTCTTTCACTACCTTCCCTTCCCTTTACCACCTCCCCTACAATTCACCTCCCCTACCCTTTACCAACTTCCCTACCGGTAACCACATTCCCTACCCTTCACCACCTTCCCTATCCCTTCACCACCTTCCCTACCCTTCACCACCACCCCTACCTTTCACAACCTTCCCTATCCTTCACCACCACCCCTAACCTTCACCACCTACCCTAACCATCACCATCATCGCTTCCCTTCACCACCGTCCCTACCCTTCCCCTCCACCCCTCACTTTCACAACATTCCCTTCACTTCACCACCTTCCTTACCCTTGACAACCTTCCCTACCCTTCACAACCTCCCCTACCCTTCACCTTCCCTACCCTTCAACACCTTCCCTACTCTTCACCACCTTCCCTACCCTTCACCACCTTTTCTACCCTCCTCCACCTTCCCTATCCTTCGCCACCACCCTTAACCTTCACCATTTTCCCTACCCTTCACCTCTTCCCTATCCTTCACCACCTTCCCTACCCTTCATAATCTTCCCTACCCTTCACTCCCTTCCCTATCCTTCAACACCTTCTCTACCCTTCACATCCTTCCCTACCCTTCACAACCTCACCTACCCTTCACCATCTTCCCTACCCTTAACCACCTTCCCTACCCTTTACCACCTTCCCTACCCCTCACCACCTTCCCTACCCTTCACCACCTTCCCTACCCCTCACCACCTTCCCTACCTTTCACCACCTTCCCTATCCCTCACTACCCCCCTAACTTTCACCTTCTTCCCTACCCTTCACCATCTTCCCTACCCTTAACCACCTTCCCTACCTTCACTACCTACCCTACTTTTCCCCACCACCCCTACCCTTCACCACCATCCCTAACCTTCACCACCTTCCCTACCATTTACCAACTCAACTCTTCACAATTTGCGTACAGCCCTTTATTCGTGCCACATGCACCCTTATGTTCCCAGTTGCTGAGTCTGAAACAACAAGAACAACAACAACAACAACTACCCTACCTTTAGCCACCTCAACTCCACTATACATATTAAGTTCATCTCATTACTAATGTGCAAATAAAACTTTCCCCCTAACTAATATTTATTATCTAAGATATTAAAAGATATTGGGAGAGCCAGCGTCATTTTAGCGGCGGTACAAGTTTCCTGGACCTTGCCCCTGGAGGCCCCTGGACCTGGCCCCTGCAGGCCCCTCGACCTGGCTACTGGAGGCCCCTGGTCCTGGCTCCTGGAGACCCCTGGACCTGGCCCCTGGAGGCCCCTCGACCTGACTCCTGGAGGTCCCTGGACCTGGCTCCTGGATGCCCCTGGACCTCACCCCTGGAGGCCCCTCGACCTAGCTCCTGGATGCCCCTGGACCTGGGCTCATGGAAGCCCCTGGACCTGGCCCCTGGAGGCCTCTGAACCTTGTCTCTGGAGGCCCCGGGACCTTGCCCCTGTAGGCCTCGGGACCTGGCCCCTGGAGGCCCCTGGACCTGGCCGCTGGATGCCCCCTGGACCTGGCCGCTGAAGGTCTCGGGACCTAGCCCCTGGAGGCCCCTGGACCTGGTCCCGGAATCTATTCCCTGGAGGCCGCTAGAGGCCCCTGGACCTGGCCCCTGGAGGCCCCTAGACCTAGCCCCTGGAGGCCACGAGACCTGGCCCCTGGATGCTTCTGGACCTGGCACCTGAGGGCCTCGTGACCTAGCCTGGGGCATCCAGGGGTCCCCTGGATAGTGATAACCCCTGTAGCTTATCACTACACACTAACCGTGTGTAGTGATAACAGTGTGTAGTAATAACAGTGAATAGTGATAATCGTGTGAAGTGATAACAGTATGTAGTGATAACAGTGTGTAGTGATAACCGTGTGAAGTGGTAACAGTGTGTAGTGATAACAGTGTGTAGTGATAACAGTGTGTAGTGATACAGTATGTAGTGATAACAGTATGTAGTGATAACAGTGTGATGTGGTAACAGTGCGTAGTGATAACAGTGTGTAGTGATAACTGTGTGAAGTGATAACAGTGTGTGATGATAACAGTGTAAAGTGATAACAGCGTGAAGTCATAACAGTGTGCAGTGATAACCGTGCGAAGAGATAACCGTGTGAAGTGATAACAGTGTGAAGTGATAACAGTGTGTAGTGATAACAGTGTAAAGTGATAACCGTGTGAAGTGATAACAGTGTGTAGTGATAAATGTGTGTAGTGATAACAGTGTGAAGTGATAACAGTGAGTAGTGATAACAGTGTGTAGTGATAACAGTGTGTAGTGATAACCGTATGAAGTGATAAGTGTGTATAGATAACCGGGTGTAGCGATAGCCGTGTGTAGTGATAACCGTGTGAAGTGTCAACAGTGTGTAGTGATAACCGTGTGAAGTGATAAGTGTGTAGCGATAACCGTATGTAGTGATAACAGTGTGTAGTGATAACCGTGTATAGTGATAACCGTGTGAAGTGATAACGGTTTGAAGGGTTATCAGTGTGAAGTGATAACAGTGTGCAGTGATAACAGTGTGTAGTGATAACAGTGTGTATTGATAACAGTGTGTAATGATAGATGTGTGCAGTGATAGCCGTGTGAATTGATAACAGTGTGAAGTGATAACAGAATGTAGTGATAACAGTGTGTAGTGATAACCGTGTGAAGTTATAACAGTGTGTATAGATAACCGTGTGTAGTGATAGGTGTGTGTATTGATAACCGTGTGAAGTGATAACGGTTTGAAGGGCTAGTCGTGTTAAGTGATAACAGTGTGCAGTGATAACAGTGTGTAGTTATAACCGTATGTAGTGATAACCGTGTGTAGTGATAACCGTGTGAAGTGATAACAGTGTTAAGTGATAACAGTGTGTAGTGATAACTGTGTAGTGATAACAGTGTGAAGTGATAACAGTGTGCAGTGATAAGAGTGTGAAGTGATAACAGTGTGAATTGATAACAGTGTGTAGTGATAACCGTGTGAAGTGATAACAGTGTGTAGTGATAACAGCATGTAGTATTCACAACCTCCCCTACCCTTCACCACCTTCCCTACCCTTCACTACGCTCCCTACCCTTCACAACCTTCCCTATCCTTCATCACCTTCCCTAACTTTCACCACTTTCTCTAACCTTCACAACCTTCCCTACCCCTCATCACCTTCCCTACCTTTCACCACCTTCCCTAACTTCACCTCCTACCTAATCCTTCACCACCTTCCCTACCCTTCACAACCTTCCCTCCCCTTCACCACCTTCCCTACCCTTTACCACCTTCCCAACCCTATCACCACCTCCCCTCTCTTTCACTACCTTCCCTACCCTTTACCACCTCCCCTACTATTCACCTCCCCTTCCCTTTACCAACTTCCCTACCCTTAACCACATTCCCTACCCTTCACCACCTTCCCTATCCCTTCACCACCTTCCCTACCCTTCACCACCACCCCTACCCATCACAACCTTCCCTATCCTTCACCAACACACCTAACCTTCACCACCTACCCTAACCTTCACCATCATCGCTTCCCTTCACCACCGTCCCTACCCTTCCCCTCCACCCCTAACCTTCACAACCTTCCCTCCACTTCACCACCTTCCTTACCCTTGACAACCTTCCCTACCCTTCACAACCTCCCCTACCCTTCACATTCCCTACCCTTCAACACCTTCCCTACTCTTCACCACCTTCCCTACCCTTCATCACCTCCCCTACTCTTCACCACCTTCCCTACCCTTCACAAAATTCTCTACCCTTCACCACTACCCCTAACTTTCACCACGTTCCCTAACCTTCACGACATTCCCTACCCTTCACCACCTTCCCTATCCTTCACCACCTTCCCTACCCTCCACCACCTTCCCTATCCTTCACCACCACCCTTAACCTTCACCATCTTCCCTATCCTTCACCTCTTCCCTATCATTCACCACCTTCCCTACCCTTCATAATCTTCCCTACCCTTCACCCCCTTCCCTATCCTTCAACACCTTCTCTACCCTTCACCACCTTCCCTACCCTTCACCTCCTTCCCTACCCTTCACAACCTCACTTACCCTTCACCATCTTCCCTACCCTTAACCACCTTCCCTACCCTTCACCACCTTCTCTACCCCTCACCACCTTCCCTTCCCTTCACCACCTTCCCTACCCCGCACCACCTTCCCTACCCTTCACCACCTTCCCTATCCTTCACTACCACCCCTAACTTTCACCTTCTTCCCTACCTTTCACCATCTTCCCTACCCTTAACCACCTTCCCTACCTTCACTACCTACTCTACACTTCACCACAACCCCTACCCTTCACCACCATCCCTAACCTTCACCACCTTCCCTACCATTTACCAACTCAACTCTTCACAATTTGCGTACAGCCCTTTATTCGTGCCACATGCACCCTTATGTTCTTAGTTGCTGAGTCTGAAACAACAAGAACAACAACAACAACAACTACCCTACCTTTAACCACCTCAACTCCACTATACCCATTAAGTTCATCTGATTAATAATGTGCAAATAAAACTTTCCCCCTAACTAATATTTATTATCTAAGATATTAAAAGTTATTGGGAGAGCCAGCGTCATTTTAGCGGCGGTATAAGTGTCCTGGACCTTGCCCCTGGAGGCACCTGGACCTGGCCCCTAAAAGCCCCTCGACCTGGCTACTGGAGGCCCCTGGTCCTGGCTCCTGGAGGCCCCTGGACCTGGCCCCTGGAGGCCCCTCGACCTGGCTCCTGGAGGCCCCTGGACCTGGCCTCCTGGAGGCCCTGGACCTGGCTCCTGGATGCCCCTGGACCTTACCCCTGGAGGCCCCTCGACCTGGCTCCTGGATGCCCCTGGACCTGGGCTCATGGAAGCCCCTGGACCTGGCCCCTGGAGGCCTCTGAACCTTGTCCCTGGAGGCCCCGGGACCTTGCCCCTGAAAGCCTCGGGACCTGGCCCCTGGAGGCCCCTGAACCTGGCCCCTGGATGCCCCCTGGACCTGGCCGCTGAAAGTTTCGGGACCTAGCCCCTGGAGGCCTCTGGACCTGGTCCCGGAACCTATTCCCTGGAGGCCGCTAGAGGCCCCTGGACCTGGCCCCTGGAGGCCCCTAGACCTAGCCCCTGGAGGCCACGGGACCTGGCCCCTGGAGGCTTCTGGACCTGGCACCTGAGGGCCTCGTGACCTAGCCAGGGGCATCCAGGGGTCCCCTGGATAGTGATAACCCCTGTAGCTTATCACTACACACTAACCGTGTGTAGTGATAACGGTTTGAAGGGTTATCAGTGTGAAGTGATAACAGTGTGCAGTGATAACAGTGTGTAGTGATAACAGTGTGTATTGATAACAGTGTGTAATGATAGATGTTTGCAGTGATAGCCGTGTGAATTGATAACAGTGTGAAGTGATAACAGAATGTAGTGATAACAGTGTGTAGTGATAACCGTGTGAAGTTATAACAGTGTGTATAGATAACCGTGTGTAGTGATAGGTGTGTGTATTGATAACCGTGTGAAGTGATAACGGTTTGAAGTGCTAGTCGTGTTAAGTGATAACAGTGTGCAGTGATAACAGTGTGTAGTTATAACCGTATGTAGTGATAACGGTGTGTAGTGATAACCGTGTGAAGTGATAACAGTGTTAAGTGATAACAGTGTGTAGTGATAACTGTGTAGTGATAACAGTGTGAATTGATAACAGTGTGCAGTGATAAGAGTTTGAAGTGATAACAGTGTGAATTGATAACAGTGTGTAGTGATAACCGTGTGAAGTGATAACAGTGTGTAGTGATAACAGCATGTAGTATTCACAACCTCCCCTACCCTTCACCACCTTCCCTACCCTTCACTACGCTCCCTACCCTTCACAACCTTCCCTATCCTTCATCACCTTCCCTAACTTTCACCACTTTCTCTAACCTTCACAACCTTCCCTACCCCTCATCACCTTCCCTACCCTTCACCACCTTCCCTAACTTCACCCCCTTCCTAATCCTTCAACACCTTCCCTACCCTTTCACCACCTCCCCTCTCTTTCACTACCTTCCCTTCCCTTTACCACCTCCCCTACAATTCACCTCCCCTACCCTTTACCAACTTCCCTACCGGTAACCACATTCCCTACCCTTCACCACCTTCCCTATCCCTTCACCACCTTCCCTACCCTTCACCACCACCCCTACCTTTCACAACCTTCCCTATCCTTCACCACCACCCCTAACCTTCACCACCTACCCTAACCATCACCATCATCGCTTCCCTTCACCACCGTCCCTACCCTTCCCCTCCACCCCTCACCTTCACAACATTCCCTTCACTTCACCACCTTCCTTACCCTTGACAACCTTCCCTACCCTTCACAACCTCCCCTACCCTTCACCTTCCCTACCCTTCACCACCTTTTCTACCCTCCTCCACCTTCCCTATCCTTCGCCACCACCCTTAACCTTCACCATTTTCCCTACCCTTCACCTCTTCCCTATCCTTCACCACCTTCCCTACCCTTCATAATCTTCCCTACCCTTCACTCCCTTCCCTATCCTTCAACACCTTCTCTACCCTTCACATCCTTCCCTACCCTTCACAACCTCACCTACCCTTCACCATCTTCCCTACCCTTAACCACCTTCCCTACCCTTTACCACCTTCCCTACCCCTCACCACCTTCCCTACCCTTCACCACCTTCCCTACCCCTCACCACCTTCCCTACCTTTCACCACCTTCCCTATCCCTCACTACCCCCCTAACTTTCACCTTCTTCCCTACCCTTCACCATCTTCCCTACCCTTAACCACCTTCCCTACCTTCACTACCTACCCTACTTTTCCCCACCACCCCTACCCTTCACCACCATCCCTAACCTTCACCACCTTCCCTACCATTTACCAACTCAACTCTTCACAATTTGCGTACAGCCCTTTATTCGTGCCACATGCACCCTTATGTTCCCAGTTGCTGAGTCTGAAACAACAAGAACAACAACAACAACAACTACCCTACCTTTAGCCACCTCAACTCCACTATACATATTAAGTTCATCTCATTACTAATGTGCAAATAAAACTTTCCCCCTAACTAATATTTATTATCTAAGATATTAAAAGATATTGGGAGAGCCAGCGTCATTTTAGCGGCGGTACAAGTTTCCTGGACCTTGCCCCTGGAGGCCCCTGGACCTGGCCCCTGCAGGCCCCTCGACCTGGCTACTGGAGGCCCCTGGTCCTGGCTCCTGGAGACCCCTGGACCTGGCCCCTGGAGGCCCCTCGACCTGACTCCTGGAGGTCCCTGGACCTGGCTCCTGGATGCCCCTGGACCTCACCCCTGGAGGCCCCTCGACCTAGCTCCTGGATGCCCCTGGACCTGGGCTCATGGAAGCCCCTGGACCTGGCCCCTGGAGGCCTCTGAACCTTGTCTCTGGAGGGCCCGGGGACCTTGCCCCTGTAGGCCTCGGGACCTGGCCCCTGGAGGCCCCTGGACCTGGCCGCTGGATGCCCCCTGGACCTGGCCGCTGAAGGTCTCGGGACCTAGCCCCTGGAGGCCCCTGGACCTGGTCCCGGAATCTATTCCCTGGAGGCCGCTAGAGGCCCCTGGACCTGGCCCCTGGAGGCCCCTAGACCTAGCCCCTGGAGGCCACGAGACCTGGCCCCTGGATGCTTCTGGACCTGGCACCTGAGGGCCTCGTGACCTAGCCTGGGGCATCCAGGGGTCCCCTGGATAGTGATAACCCCTGTAGCTTATCACTACACACTAACCGTGTGTAGTGATAACAGTGTGTAGTGATAACAGTGAATAGTGATAATCGTGTGAAGTGATAACAGTATGTAGTGATAACAGTGTGTAGTGATAACCGTGTGAAGTGGTAACAGTGTGTAGTGATAACAGTGTGTAGTGATAACAGTGTGTAGTGATACAGTGTGTAGTGATAACAGTATGTAGTGATAACAGTGTGATGTGGTAACAGTGCGTAGTGATAACAGTGTGTAGTGATAACTGTGTGAAGTGATAACAGTGTGTGATGATAACAGTGTAAAGTGATAACAGCGTGAAGTCATAACAGTGTGCAGTGATAACCGTGCGAAGAGATAACCGTGTGAAGTGATAACAGTGTGAAGTGATAACAGTGTGTAGTGATAACAGTGTAAAGTGATAACCGTGTGAAGTGATAACAGTGTGTAGTGATAAATGTGTGTAGTGATAACAGTGTGAAGTGATAACAGTGAGTAGTGATAACAGTGTGTAGTGATAACAGTGTGTAGTGATAACCGTATGAAGTGATAAGTGTGTATAGATAACCGGGTGTAGCGATAGCCGTGTGTAGTGATAACCGTGTGAAGTGTCAACAGTGTGTAGTGATAACCGTGTGAAGTGATAAGTGTGTAGCGATAACCGTATGTAGTGATAACAGTGTGTAGTGATAACCGTGTATAGTGATAACCGTGTGAAGTGATAACGGTTTGAAGGGTTATCAGTGTGAAGTGATAACAGTGTGCAGTGATAACAGTGTGTAGTGATAACAGTGTGTATTGATAACAGTGTGTAATGATAGATGTGTGCAGTGATAGCCGTGTGAATTGATAACAGTGTGAAGTGATAACAGAATGTAGTGATAACAGTGTGTAGTGATAACCGTGTGAAGTTATAACAGTGTGTATAGATAACCGTGTGTAGTGATAGGTGTGTGTATTGATAACCGTGTGAAGTGATAACGGTTTGAAGGGCTAGTCGTGTTAAGTGATAACAGTGTGCAGTGATAACAGTGTGTAGTTATAACCGTATGTAGTGATAACCGTGTGTAGTGATAACCGTGTGAAGTGATAACAGTGTTAAGTGATAACAGTGTGTAGTGATAACTGTGTAGTGATAACAGTGTGAAGTGATAACAGTGTGCAGTGATAAGAGTGTGAAGTGATAACAGTGTGAATTGATAACAGTGTGTAGTGATAACCGTGTGAAGTGATAACAGTGTGTAGTGATAACAGCATGTAGTATTCACAACCTCCCCTACCCTTCACCACCTTCCCTACCCTTCACTACGCTCCCTACCCTTCACAACCTTCCCTATCCTTCATCACCTTCCCTAACTTTCACCACTTTCTCTAACCTTCACAACCTTCCCTACCCCTCATCACCTTCCCTACCTTTCACCACCTTCCCTAACTTCACCTCCTACCTAATCCTTCACCACCTTCCCTACCCTTCACAACCTTCCCTCCCCTTCACCACCTTCCCTACCCTTTACCACCTTCCCAACCCTATCACCACCTCCCCTCTCTTTCACTACCTTCCCTACCCTTTACCACCTCCCCTACTATTCACCTCCCCTACCCTTTACCAACTTCCCTACCCTTAACCACATTCCCTACCCTTCACCACCTTCCCTATCCCTTCACCACCTTCCCTACCCTTCACCACCACCCCTACCCTTCACAACCTTCCCTATCCTTCACCAACACACCTAACCTTCACCACCTACCCTAACCTTCACCATCATCGCTTCCCTTCACCACCGTCCCTACCCTTCCCCTCCACCCCTAACCTTCACAACCTTCCCTCCACTTCACCACCTTCCTTACCCTTGACAACCTTCCCTACCCTTCACAACCTCCCCTACCCTTCACATTCCCTACCCTTCAACACCTTCCCTACTCTTCACCACCTTCCCTACCCTTCATCACCTCCCCTACTCTTCACCACCTTCCCTACCCTTCACAAAATTCTCTACCCTTCACCACTACCCCTAACTTTCACCACGTTCCCTAACCTTCACGACATTCCCTACCCTTCACCACCTTCCCTATCCTTCACCACCTTCCCTACCCTCCACCACCTTCCCTATCCTTCACCACCTCCCTTAACCTTCACCATCTTCCCTATCCTTCACCTCTTCCCTATCATTCACCACCTTCCCTACCCTTCATAATCTTCCCTACCCTTCACCCCCTTCCCTATCCTTCAACACCTTCTCTACCCTTCACCACCTTCCCTACCCTTCACCTCCTTCCCTACCCTTCACAACCTCACTTACCCTTCACCATCTTCCCTACCCTTAACCACCTTCCCTACCCTTCACCACCTTCTCTACCCCTCACCACCTTCCCTTCCCTTCACCACCTTCCCTACCCCGCACCACCTTCCCTACCCTTCACCACCTTCCCTATCCTTCACTACCACCCCTAACTTTCACCTTCTTCCCTACCTTTCACCATCTTCCCTACCCTTAACCACCTTCCCTACCTTCACTACCTACTCTACACTTCACCACAACCCCTACCCTTCACCACCATCCCTAACCTTCACCACCTTCCCTACCATTTACCAACTCAACTCTTCACAATTTGCGTACAGCCCTTTATTCGTGCCACATGCACCCTTATGTTCTTAGTTGCTGAGTCTGAAACAACAAGAACAACAACAACAACAACTACCCTACCTTTAACCACCTCAACTCCACTATACCCATTAAGTTCATCTGATTAATAATGTGCAAATAAAACTTTCCCCTAACTAATATTTATTATCTAAGATATTAAAAGTTATTGGGAGAGCCAGCGTCATTTTAGCGGCGGTATAAGTGTCCTGGACCTTGCCCCTGGAGGCCCCTGGACCTGGCCCCTAAAAGCCCCTCGACCTGGCTACTGGAGGCCCCTGGTCCTGGCTCCTGGAGGCCCCTGGACCTGGCCCCTGGAGGCCCCTCGACCTGGCTCCTGGAGGCCCCTGGACCTGGCCTCCTGGAGGCCCTGGACCTGGCTCCTGGATGCCCCTGGACCTTACCCCTGGAGGCCCCTCGACCTGGCTCCTGGATGCCCCTGGACCTGGGCTCATGGAAGCCCCTGGACCTGGCCCCTGGAGGCCTCTGAACCTTGTCCCTGGAGGCCCCGGGACCTTGCCCCTGAAAGCCTCGGGACCTGGCCCCTGGAGGCCCCTGAACCTGGCCCCTGGATGCCCCCTGGACCTGGCCGCTGAAAGTTTCGGGACCTAGCCCCTGGAGGCCTCTGGACCTGGTCCCGGAACCTATTCCCTGGAGGCCGCTAGAGGCCCCTGGACCTGGCCCCTGGAGGCCCCTAGACCTAGCCCCTGGAGGCCACGGGACCTGGCCCCTGGAGGCTTCTGGACCTGGCACCTGAGGGCCTCGTGACCTAGCCAGGGGCATCCAGGGGTCCCCTGGATAGTGATAACCCCTGTAGCTTATCACTACACACTAACCGTGTGTAGTGATAACGGTTTGAAGGGTTATCAGTGTGAAGTGATAACAGTGTGCAGTGATAACAGTGTGTAGTGATAACAGTGTGTATTGATAACAGTGTGTAATGATAGATGTGTGCAGTGATAGCCGTGTGAATTGATAACAGTGTGAAGTGATAACAGAATGTAGTGATAACAGTGTGTAGTGATAACCGTGTGAAGTTATAACAGTGTGTATAGATAACCGTGTGTAGTGATAGGTGTGTGTATTGATAACCGTGTGAAGTGATAACGGTTTGAAGTGCTAGTCGTGTTAAGTGATAACAGTGTGCAGTGATAACAGTGTGTAGTTATAACCGTATGTAGTGATAACGGTGTGTAGTGATAACCGTGTGAAGTGATAACAGTGTTAAGTGATAACAGTGTGTAGTGATAACTGTGTAGTGATAACAGTGTGAAGTGATAACAGTGTGCAGTGATAAGAGTTTGAAGTGATAACAGTGTGAATTGATAACAGTGTGTAGTGATAACCGTGTGAAGTGATAACAGTGTGTAGTGATAACAGCATGTAGTATTCACAACCTCCCCTACCCTTCACCACCTTCCCTACCCTTCACTACGCTCCCTACCCTTCACAACCTTCCCTATCCTTCATCACCTTCCCTAACTTTCACCACTTTCTCTAACCTTCACAACCTTCCCTACCCCTCATCACCTTCCCTACCCTTCACCACCTTCCCTAACTTCACCCCCTTCCTAATCCTTCAACACCTTCCCTACCCTTTCACCACCTCCCCTCTCTTTCACTACCTTCCCTTCCCTTTACCACCTCCCCTACAATTCACCTCCCCTACCCTTTACCAACTTCCCTACCGGTAACCACATTCCTACCCTTCACCACCTTCCCTATCCCTTCACCACCTTCCCTACCCTTCACCACCACCCCTACCTTTCACAACCTTCCCTATCCTTCACCACCACCCCTAACCTTCACCACCTACCCTAACCATCACCATCATCGCTTCCCTTCACCACCGTCCCTACCCTTCCCCTCCACCCCTCACCTTCACAACATTCCCTTCACTTCACCACCTTCCTTACCCTTGACAACCTTCCCTACCCTTCACAACCTCCCCTACCCTTCACCTTCCTACCCTTCAACACCTTCCCTACTCTTCACCACCTTCCCTACCCTTCACCACCTTTTCTACCCTCCTCCACCTTCCCTATCCTTCGCCACCACCCTTAACCTTCACCATTTTCCCTACCCTTCACCTCTTCCCTATCCTTCACCACCTTCCCTACCCTTCATAATCTTCCCTACCCTTCACTCCCTTCCTATCCTTCAACACCTTCTCTACCCTTCACATCCTTCCCTACCCTTCACAACCTCACCTACCCTTCACCATCTTCCCTACCCTTAACCACCTTCCCTACCCTTTACCACCTTCCCTACCCCTCACCACCTTCACCACCTTCCCTACCCTTCACCACCTTCCCTACCCCTCACCACCTTCCTACCTTTCACCACCTTCCCTATCCCTCACTACCCCCCTAACTTTCACCTTCTTCCCTACCCTTCACCATCTTCCCTACCCTTAACCACCTTCCCTACCTTCACTACCTACCCTACTTTTCCCCACCACCCCTACCCTTCACCACCATCCCTAACCTTCACCACCTTCCCTACCATTTACCAACTCAACTCTTCACAATTTGCGTACAGCCCTTTATTCGTGCCACATGCACCCTTATGTTCCCAGTTGCTGAGTCTGAAACAACAAGAACAACAACAACAACAACTACCCTACCTTTAGCCACCTCAACTCCACTATACATATTAAGTTCATCTCATTACTAATGTGCAAATAAAACTTTCCCCCCTAACTAATATTTATTATCTAAGATATTAAAAGATATTGGGAGAGCCAGCGTCATTTAGCGGCGGTACAAGTTTCCTGGACCTTGCCCCTGGAGGCCCCTGGACCTGGCCCCTGCAGGCCCCTCGACCTGGCTACTGGAGGCCCCTGGTCCTGGCTCCTGGAGACCCCTGGACCTGGCCCCTGGAGGCCCCTCGACCTGACTCCTGGAGGTCCCTGGACCTGGCTCCTGGATGCCCTGGACCTCACCCCTGGAGGCCCCTCGACCTAGCTCCTGGATGCCCCTGGACCTGGGCTCATGGAAGCCCCTGGACCTGGCCCCTGGAGGCCTCTGAACCTTGTCTCTGGAGGCCCCGGGACCTTGCCCCTGTAGGCCTCGGGACCTGGCCCCTGGAGGCCCCTGGACCTGGCCGCTGGATGCCCCCTGGACCTGGCCGCTGAAGGTCTCGGGACCTAGCCCCTGGAGGCCCCTGGAACTGGTCCCGGAATCTATTCCCTGGAGGCCGCTAGAGGCCCCTGGACCTGGCCCCTGGAGGCCCCTAGACCTAGCCCCTGGAGGCCACGAGACCTGGCCCCTGGATGCTTCTGGACCTGGCACCTGAGGGCCTCGTGACCTAGCCTGGGGCATCCAGGGGTCCCCTGGATAGTGATAACCCCTGTAGCTTATCACTACACACTAACCGTGTGTGTAGTGATAACAGTGTGTAGTGATAACAGTGAATAGTGATAATCGTGTGAAGTGATAACAGTATGTAGTGATAACAGTGTGTAGTGATAACCGTGTGAAGTGGTAACAGTGTGTAGTGATAACAGTGTGTAGTGATAACAGTGTGTAGTGATACAGTGTGTAGTGATAACAGTATGTAGTGATAACAGTGTGATGTGGTAACAGTGCGTAGTGATAACAGTGTGTAGTGATAACTGTGTGAAGTGATAACAGGTGTGTGATGATAACAGTGTAAAGTGATAACAGCGTGAAGTCATAACAGTGTGCAGTGATAACCGTGCGAAGAGATAACCGTGTGAATGTGATAACAGTGTGAAGTGATAACAGTGTGTAGTGATAACAGTGTAAAGTGATAACCGTGTGAAGTGATAACAGTGTTTAGTGATAAATGTGTGTAGTGATAACAGTGTGAAGTGATAACAGTGAGTAGTGATAACAGTGTGTAGTGATAACAGTGTGTAGTGATAACCGTATGACAGTGATAAGTGTGTATAGATAACCGGGTGTAGCGATAGCCGTGTGTAGTGATAAACCGTGTGAAGTGTCAACAGTGTGTAGTGATAACCGTGTGAAGTGATAAGTGTGTAGCAGATAACCGTATGTAGTGATAACAGTGTGTAGTGATAACCGTGTATAGTGATAACCGTGTGAAGTGATAACGGTTTGAAGGGTTATCAGTGTGAAGTGATAACAGTGTGCAGTGATAACAGTGTGTAGTGATAACAGTGTGTATTGATAACAGTGTGTAATGATAGATGTGTGCAGTGATAGCCGTGTGAATTGATAACAGTGTGAAGTGATAACAGAATGTAGTGATACAGTGTGTAGTGATAACCGTGTGAAGTTATAACAGTGTGTATAGATAACCGTGTGTAGTGATAGGTGTGTGTATTGATAACCGTGTGAAGTGATAACGGTTTGAAGGGCTAGTCGTGTTAAGTGATAACAGTGTGCAGTGATAACAGTGTGTAGTTATAACCGTATGTAGTGATAACCGTGGGTAGTGATAACCGTGTGAAGTGATACCAGTGTTAAGTGATAACAGTGTGTAGTGATAACTGTGTAGTGATAACAGTGTGAAGTGATAACAGTGTGCAGTGATAAGAGTGTGAAGTGATAACAGTGTGAATTGATAACAGTGTGTAGTGATAACCGTGTGAAGTGATAACAGTGGTGTAGTGATAACAGCATGTAGTATTCACAACCTCCCCTACCCTTCACCACCTTCCCTACCCTTCACTACGCTCCCTACCCTTCACAACCTTCCCTATCCTTCATCACCTTCCCTAACTTTCACCACTTTCTCTAACCTTCACAACCTTCCCTACCCCTCATCACCTTCCCTACCTTTCACCACCTTCCCTAACTTCACCTCCTACCTAATCCTTCACCACCTTCCCTACCCTTCACAACCTTCCCTCCCCTTCACCACCTTCCCTACCCTTTACCACCTTCCCAACCCTATCACCACCTCCCCTCTCTTTCACTACCTTCCCTACCCTTTACCACCTCCCCTACTATTCACCTCCCCTACCCTTTACCAACTTCCCTACCCTTAACCACATTCCCTACCCTTCACCACCTTCCCTATCCCTTCACCACCTTCCCTACCCTTCACCACCACCCCTACCCTTCACAACCTTCCCTATCCTTCACCAACACACCTAACCTTCACCACCTACCCTAACCTTCCACCATCATCGCTTCCCTTCACCACCGTCCCTACCCTTCCCCTCCACCCCTAACCTTCACAACCTTCCCTCCACTTCACCACCTTCCTTACCCTTGACAACCTTCCCTACCCTTCACAACCTCCCCTACCCTTCACATTCCCTACCCTTCAACACCTTCCCTACTCTTCACCACCTTCCCTACCCTTCATCACCTCCCCTACTCTTCACCACCTTCCCTACCCTTCACAAAATTCTCTACCCTTCACCACTACCCCTAACTTTCACCACGTCCCTAACCTTCACGACATTCCCTACCCTTCACCACCTTCCCTATCCTTCACCCCCTTCCCTACCCTCCACCACCTTCCCTATCCTTCACCACCACCCTTAACCTTCACCATCTTCCCTATCCTTCACCTCTTCCCTATCATTCACCACCTTCCCTACCCTTCATAATCTTCCCTACCCTTCACCCCCTTCCCTATCCTTCAACACCTTCTCTACCCTTCACCACCTTCCCTACCCTTCACCTCCTTCCCTACCCTTCACAACCTCACTTACCCTTCACCATCTTCCCTACCCTTAACCACCTTCCCTACCCTTCACCACCTTCTCTACCCCTCACCACCATTCCCTTCCCTTCACCACCTTCCCTACCCCGCACCACCTTCCCTACCCTTCACCACCTTCCCTATCCTTCACTACCACCCCTAACTTTCACCTTCTTCCCTACCTTTCACCATCTTCCCTACCCTTAACCACCTTCCCTACCTTCACTACCTACTCTACACTTCACCACAACCCCTACCCTTCACCACCATCCCTAACCTTCACCACCTTCCCTACCATTTACCAACTCAACTCTTCACAATTTGCGTACAGCGCTTTATTCGTGCCACATGCACCCTTATGTTCTTAGTTGCTGAGTCTGAAACAACAAGAACAACAACAACAACAACTACCCTACCTTTAACCACCTCAACTCCACTATACCCATTAAGTTCATCTGATTAATAATGTGCAAATAAAACTTTCCCCCTAACTAATATTTATTATCTAAGATATTAAAAGTTATTGGGAGAGCCAGCGTCATTTTAGCGGCGGTATAAGTGTCCTGGACCTTGCCCCTGGAGGCCCCTGGACCTGGCCCCTAAAAGCCCCTCGACCTGGCTACTGGAGGCCCCTGGTCCTGGCTCCTGGAGGCCCCTGGACCTGGCCCCTGGAGGCCCCTCGACCTGGCTCCTGGAGGCCCCTGGACCTGGCCTCCTGGAGGCCCTGGACCTGGCTCCTGGATGCCCCTGGACCTTACCCCTGGAGGCCCCTCGACCTGGCTCCTGGATGCCCCTGGACCTGGGCTCATGGAAGCCCCTGGACCTGGCCCCTGGAGGCCTCTGAACCTTGTCCCTGGAGGCCCCGGGACCTTGCCCCTGAAAGCCTCGGGACCTGGCCCCTGGAGGCCCCTGAACCTGGCCCCTGGATGCCCCCTGGACCTGGCCGCTGAAAGTTTCGGGACCTAGCCCCTGGAGGCCTCTGGACCTGGTCCCGGAACCTATTCCCTGGAGGCCGCTAGAGGCCCCTGGACCTGGCCCCTGGAGGCCCCTAGACCTAGCCCCTGGAGGCCACGGGACCTGGCCCCCTGGAGGCTTCTGGACCTGGCACCTGAGGGCCTCGTGACCTAGCCAGGGGCATCCAGGGGTCCCCTGGATAGTGATAACCCCTGTAGCTTATCACTACACACTAACCGTGTGTAGTGATAACGGTTTGAAGGGTTATCAGTGTGAAGTGATAACAGTGTGCAGTGATAACAGTGTGTAGTGATAACAGTGTGTATTGATAACAGTGTGTAATGATAGATGTGTGCAGTGATAGCCGTGTGAATTGATAACAGTGTGAAGTGATAACAGAATGTAGTGATAACAGTGTGTAGTGATAACCGTGTGAAGTTATAACAGTGTGTATAGATAACCGTGTGTAGTGATAGGTGTGTGTATTGATAACCGTGTGAAGTGATAACGGTTTGAAGTGCTAGTCGTGTTAAGTGATAACAGTGTGCAGTGATAACAGTGTGTAGTTATAACCGTATGTAGTGATAACGGTGTGTAGTGATAACCGTGTGAAGTGATAACAGTGTTAAGTGATAACAGTGTGTAGTGATAACTGTGTAGTGATAACAGTGTGAAGTGATAACAGTGTGCAGTGATAAGAGTTTGAAGTGATAACAGTGTGAATTGATAACAGTGTGTAGTGATAACCGTGTGAAGTGATAACAGTGTGTAGTGATAACAGCATGTAGTATTCACAACCTCCCCTACCCTTCACCACCTTCCCTACCCTTCACTACGCTCCCTACCCTTCACAACCTTCCCTATCCTTCATCACCTTCCCTAACTTTCACCACTTCTCTAACCTTCACAACCTTCCCTACCCCTCATCACCTTCCCTACCCTTCACCACCTTCCCTAACTTCACCCCTTCCTAATCCTTCAACACCTTCCCTACCCTTTCACCACCTCCCCTCTCTTTCACTACCTTCCCTTCCCTTTACCACCTCCCTACAATTCACCTCCCCTACCCTTTACCAACTTCCCTACCGGTAACCACATTCCCTACCCTTCACCACCTTCCCTATCCCTTCACCACCTTCCCTACCCTTCACCACCACCCCTACCTTTCACAACCTTCCCTATCCTTCACCACCACCCCTAACCTTCACCACCTACCCTAACCATCACCATCATCGCTTCCCTTCACCACCGTCCCCTACCCTTCCCCTCCACCCCTCACCTTCACAACATTCCCTTCACTTCACCACCTTCCTTACCCTTGACAACCTTCCCTACCCTTCACAACCTCCCCTACCCTTCACCTTCCCTACCCTTCAACACCTTCCCTACTCTTCACCACCTTCCCTACCCTTCACCACCTTTTCTACCCTCCTCCACCTTCCCTATCCTTCGCCACCACCCTTAACCTTCACCATTTTCCCTACCCTTCACCTCTTCCCTATCCTTCACCACCTTCCCTACCCTTCATAATCTTCCCTACCCTTCACTCCCTTCCCTATCCTTCAACACCTTCTCTACCCTTCACATCCTTCCCTACCCTTCACAACCTCACCTACCCTTCACCATCTTCCCTACCCTTAACCACCTTCCCTACCCTTTACCACCTTCCCTACCCCTCACCACCTTCCCTACCCTTCACCACCTTCCCTACCCTTCACCACCTTCCCTACCCCTCACCACCTTCCCTACCTTTCACCACCTTCCCTATCCCTCACTACCCCCCTAACTTTCACCTTCTTCCCTACCCTTCACCATCTTCCCTACCCTTAACCACCTTCCTACCTTCACTACCTACCCTACTTTTCCCCACCACCCCTACCCTTCACCACCATCCCTAACCTTCACCACCTTCCCTACCATTTACCAACTCAACTCTTCACAATTTGCGTACAGCCCTTTATTCGTGCCACATGCACCCTTATGTTCCCAGTTGCTGAGTCTGAAACAACAAGAACAACAACACAACAACTACCCTACCTTTAGCCACCTCAACTCCACTATACATATTAAGTTCATCTCATTACTAATGTGCAAATTAAACTTTCCCCCGTAACTAATATTTATTATCTAAGATATTAAAAGATATTGGAGAGCCAGCGTCATTTTAGCGGCGGTACAAGTTTCCTGGACCTTGCCCCTGGAGGCCCCTGGACCTGGCCCCTGCAGGCCCCTCGACCTGGCTACTGGAGGCCCCTGGTCCTGGCTCCTGGAGACCCCTGGACCTGGCCCCTGGAGGCCCCTCGACCTGACTCCTGGAGGTCCCTGGACCTGGCTCCTGGATGCCCCTGGACCTCACCCCTGGAGGCCCCTCGACCTAGCTCCTGGATGCCCCTGGACCTGGGCTCATGGAAGCCCCTGGACCTGGCCCCTGGAGGCCTCTGAACCTTGTCTCTGGAGGCCCCGGGACCTTGCCCCTGTAGGCCTCGGGACCTGGCCCCTGGAGGCCCCTGGACCTGGCCGCTGGATGCCCCCTGGACCTGGCCGCTGAAGGTCTCGGGACCTAGCCCCTGGAGGCCCCTGGACCTGGTCCCGGAATCTATTCCTGGAGGCCGCTAGAGGCCCCTGGACCTGGCCCCTGGAGGCCCCTAGACCTAGCCCCTGGAGGCCACGAGACCTGGCCCCTGGATGCTTCTGGACCTGGCACCTGAGGGCCTCGTGACCTAGCCTGGGGCATCCAGGGGTCCCCTGGATAGTGATAACCCCTGTAGCTTATCACTACACACTAACCGTGTGTAGTGATAACAGTGTGTAGTGATAACAGTGAATAGTGATAATCGTGTGAAGTGATAACAGTATGTAGTGATAACAGTGTGTAGTGATAACCGTGTGAAGTGGTAACAGTGTGTAGTGATAACAGTGTGTAGTGATAACAGTGTGTAGTGATACAGTGTGTAGTGATAACAGTATGTAGTGATAACAGTGTGATGTGGTAACAGTGCGTAGTGATAACAGTGTGTAGTGATAACTGTGTGAAGTGATAACAGTGTGTGATGATAACAGTGTAAAGTGATAACAGCGTGAAGTCATAACAGTGTGCAGTGATAACCGTGCGAAGAGATAACCGTGTGAAGTGATAACAGTGTGAAGTGATAACAGTGTGTAGTGATAACAGTGTAAAGTGATAACCGTGTGAAGTGATAACAGTGTGTAGTGATAAATGTGTGTAGTGATAACAGTGTGAAGTGATAACAGTGAGTAGTGATAACAGTGTGTAGTGATAACAGTGTGTAGTGATAACCGTATGAAGTGATAAGTGTGTATAGATAACCGGGTGTAGCGATAGCCGTGTGTAGTGATAACCGTGTGAAGTGTCAACAGTGTGTAGTGATAACCGTGTGAAGTGATAAGTGTGTAGCGATAACCGTATGTAGTGATAACAGTGTGTAGTGATAACCGTGTATAGTGATAACCGTGTGAAGTGATAACGGTTTGAAGGGTTATCAGTGTGAAGTGATAACAGTGTGCAGTGATAACAGTGTGTAGTGATAACAGTGTGTATTGATAACAGTGTGTAATGATAGATGTGTGCAGTGATAGCCGTGTGAATTGATAACAGTGTGAAGTGATAACAGAATGTAGTGATAACAGTGTGTAGTGATAACCGTGTGAAGTTATAACAGTGTGTATAGATAACCGTGTGTAGTGATAGGTGTGTGTATTGATAACCGTGTGAAGTGATAACGGTTTGAAGGGCTAGTCGTGTTAAGTGATAACAGTGTGCAGTGATAACAGTGTGTAGTTATAACCGTATGTAGTGATAACCGTGTGTAGTGATAACCGTGTGAAGTGATACCAGTGTTAAGTGATAACAGTGTGTAGTGATAACTGTGTAGTGATAACAGTGTGAAGTGATAACAGTGTGCAGTGATAAGAGTGTGAAGTGATAACAGTGTGAATTGATAACAGTGTGTAGTGATAACCGTGTGAAGTGATAACAGTGTGTAGTGATAACAGCATGTAGTATTCACAACCTCCCCTACCCTTCACCACCTTCCCTACCCTTCACTACGCTCCCTACCCTTCACAACCTTCCCTATCCTTCATCACCTTCCCTAACTTTCACCACTTTCTCTAACCTTCACAACCTTCCCTACCCCTCATCACCTTCCCTACCTTTCACCACCTTCCCTAACTTCACCTCCTACCTAATCCTTCACCACCTTCCCTACCCTTCACAACCTTCCCTCCCCTTCACCACCTTCCCTACCCTTTACCACCTTCCCAACCCTATCACCACCTCCCCTCTCTTTCACTACCTTCCCTACCCTTTACCACCTCCCCTACTATTCACCTCCCCTACCCTTTACCAACTTCCCTACCCTTAACCACATTCCCTACCCTTCACCACCTTCCCTATCCCTTCACCACCTTCCCTACCCTTCACCACCACCCCTACCCTTCACAACCTTCCCTATCCTTCACCAACACACCTAACCTTCACCACCTACCCTAACCTTCACCATCATCGCTTCCCTTCACCACCGTCCCTACCCTTCCCCTCCACCCCTAACCTTCACAACCTTCCCTCCACTTCACCACCTTCCTTACCCTTGACAACCTTCCCTACCCTTCACAACCTCCCCTACCCTTCACATTCCCTACCCTTCAACACCTTCCCTACTCTTCACCACCTTCCCTACCCTTCATCACCTCCCCTACTCTTCACCACCTTCCCTACCCTTCACAAAATTCTCTACCCTTCACCACTACCCCTAACTTTCACCACGTTCCCTAACCTTCACGACATTCCCTACCCTTCACCACCTTCCCTATCCTTCACCACCTTTCCCTACCCTCCACCACCTTCCCTATCCTTCACCACCACCCTTAACCTTCACCATCTTCCCTATCCTTCACCTCTTCCCTATCATTCACCACCTTCCCTACCCTTCATAATCTTCCCTACCCTTCACCCCCTTCCCTATCCTTCAACACCTTCTCTACCCTTCACCACCTTCCCTACCCTTCACCTCCTTCCCTACCCTTCACAACCTCACTTACCCTTCACCATCTTCCCTACCCTTAACCACCTTCCCTACCCTTCACCACCTTCTCTACCCCTCACCACCTTCCCTTCCCTTCACCACCTTCCCTACCCCGCACCACCTTCCCTACCCTTCACCACCTTCCCTATCCTTCACTACCACCCCTAACTTTCACCTTCTTCCCTACCTTTCACCATCTTCCCTACCCTTAACCACCTTCCCTACCTTCACTACCTACTCTACACTTCACCACAACCCCTACCCTTCACCACCATCCCTAACCTTCACCACCTTCCCTACCATTTACCAACTCAACTCTTCACAATTTGCGTACAGCGCTTTATTCGTGCCACATGCACCCTTATGTTCTTAGTTGCTGAGTCTGAAACAACAAGAACAACAACAACAACAACTACCCTACCTTTAACCACCTCAACTCCACTATACCCATTAAGTTCATCTGATTAATAATGTGCAAATAAAACTTTCCCCCTAACTAATATTTATTATCTAAGATATTAAAAGTTATTGGGAGAGCCAGCGTCATTTTAGCGGCGGTATAAGTGTCCTGGACCTTGCCCCTGGAGGCCCCTGGACCTGGCCCCTAAAAGCCCCTCGACCTGGCTACTGGAGGCCCCTGGTCCTGGCTCCTGGAGGCCCCTGGACCTGGCCCCTGGAGGCCCCTCGACCTGGCTCCTGGAGGCCCCTGGACCTGGCCTCCTGGAGGCCCTGGACCTGGCTCCTGGATGCCCCTGGACCTTACCCCTGGAGGCCCCTCGACCTGGCTCCTGGATGCCCCTGGACCTGGGCTCATGGAAGCCCCTGGACCTGGCCCCTGGAGGCCTCTGAACCTTGTCCCTGGAGGCCCCGGGACCTTGCCCCTGAAAGCCTCGGGACCTGGCCCCTGGAGGCCCCTGAACCTGGCCCCTGGATGCCCCCTGGACCTGGCCGCTGAAAGTTTCGGGACCTAGCCCCTGGAGGCCTCTGGACCTGGTCCCGGAACCTATTCCCTGGAGGCCGCTAGAGGCCCCTGGACCTGGCCCCTGGAGGCCCCTAGACCTAGCCCCTGGAGGCCACGGGACCTGGCCCCTGGAGGCTTCTGGACCTGGCACCTGAGGGCCTCGTGACCTAGCCAGGGGCATCCAGGGGTCCCCTGGATAGTGATAACCCCTGTAGCTTATCACTACACACTAACCGTGTGTAGTGATAACGGTTTGAAGGGTTATCAGTGTGAAGTGATAACAGTGTGCAGTGATAACAGTGTGTAGTGATAACAGTGTGTATTGATAACAGTGTGTAATGATAGATGTGTGCAGTGATAGCCGTGTGAATTGATAACAGTGTGAAGTGATAACAGAATGTAGTGATAACAGTGTGTAGTGATAACCGTGTGAAGTTATAACAGTGTGTATAGATAACCGTGTGTAGTGATAGGTGTGTGTATTGATAACCGTGTGAAGTGATAACGGTTTGAAGTGCTAGTCGTGTTAAGTGATAACAGTGTGCAGTGATAACAGTGTGTAGTTATAACCGTATGTAGTGATAACGGTGTGTAGTGATAACCGTGTGAAGTGATAACAGTGTTAAGTGATAACAGTGTGTAGTGATAACTGTGTAGTGATAACAGTGTGAAGTGATAACAGTGTGCAGTGATAAGAGTTTGAAGTGATAACAGTGTGAATTGATAACAGTGTGTAGTGATAACCGTGTGAAGTGATAACAGTGTGTAGTGATAACAGCATGTAGTATTCACAACCTCCCCTACCCTTCACCACCTTCCCTACCCTTCACTACGCTCCCTACCCTTCACAACCTTCCCTATCCTTCATCACCTTCCCTAACTTTCACCACTTTCTCTAACCTTCACAACCTTCCCTACCCCTCATCACCTTCCCTACCCTTCACCACCTCCCTAACTTCACCCCCTTCCTAATCCTTCAACACCTTCCTACCCTTTCACCACCTCCCCTCTCTTTCACTACCTTCCCTTCCCTTTACCACCTCCCCTACAATTCACCTCCCCTACCCTTTACCAACTTCCCTACCGGTAACCACATTCCCTACCCTTCACCACCTTCCCTATCCCTTCACCACCTTCCCTACCCTTCACCACCACCCCTACCTTTCACAACCTTCCCTATCCTTCACCACCACCCCTAACCTTCACCACCTACCCTAACCATCACCATCATCGCTTCCCTTCACCACCGTCCCTACCCTTCCCCTCCACCCCTCACCTTCACAACATTCCCTTCACTTCACCACCTTCCTTACCCTTGACAACCTTCCCTACCCTTCACAACCTCCCCTACCCTTCACCTTCCCTACCCTTCAACACCTTCCCTACTCTTCACCACCTTCCCTACCCTTCACCACCTTTTCTACCCTCCTCCACCTTCCCTATCCTTCGCCACCACCCTTAACCTTCACCATTTTCCCTACCCTTCACCTCTTCCCTATCCTTCACCACCTTCCCTACCCTTCATAATCTTCCCTACCCTTCACTCCCTTCCCTATCCTTCAACACCTTCTCTACCCTTCACATCCTTCCCTACCCTTCACAACCTCACCTACCCTTCACCATCTTCCCTACCCTTAACCACCTTCCCTACCCTTTACCACCTTCCCTACCCCTCACCACCTTCCCTACCCTTCACCACCTTCCCTACCCCTCACCACCTTCCCTACCTTTCACCACCTTCCCTATCCCTCACTACCCCCCTAACTTTCACCTTCTTCCCTACCCTTCACCATCTTCCCTACCCTTAACCACCTTCCCTACCTTCACTACCTACCCTACTTTTCCCCACCACCCCTACCCTTCACCACCATCCCTAACCTTCACCACCTTCCCTACCATTTACCAACTCAACTCTTCACAATTTGCGTACAGCCCTTTATTCGTGCCACATGCACCCTTATGTTCCCAGTTGCTGAGTCTGAAACAACAAGAACAACAACAACAACAACTACCCTACCTTTAGCCACCTCAACTCCACTATACATATTAAGTTCATCTCATTACTAATGTGCAAATAAAACTTTCCCCCTAACTAATATTTATTATCTAAGATATTAAAAGATATTGGGAGAGCCAGCGTCATTTTAGCGGCGGTACAAGTTTCCTGGACCTTGCCCCTGGAGGCCCCTGGACCTGGCCCCTGCAGGCCCCTCGACCTGGCTACTGGAGGCCCCTGGTCCTGGCTCCTGGAGACCCCTGGACCTGGCCCCTGGAGGCCCCTCGACCTGACTCCTGGAGGTCCCTGGACCTGGCTCCTGGATGCCCCTGGACCTCACCCCTGGAGGCCCCTCGACCTAGCTCCTGGATGCCCCTGGACCTGGGCTCATGGAAGCCCCTGGACCTGGCCCCTGGAGGCCTCTGAACCTTGTCTCTGGAGGCCCCGGGACCTTGCCCCTGTAGGCCTCGGGACCTGGCCCCTGGAGGCCCCTGGACCTGGCCGCTGGATGCCCCCTGGACCTGGCCGCTGAAGGTCTCGGGACCTAGCCCCTGGAGGCCCCTGGACCTGGTCCCGGAATCTATTCCCTGGAGGCCGCTAGAGGCCCCTGGACCTGGCCCCTGGAGGCCCCTAGACCTAGCCCCTGGAGGCCACGAGACCTGGCCCCTGGATGCTTCTGGACCTGGCACCTGAGGGCCTCGTGACCTAGCCTGGGGCATCCAGGGGTCCCCTGGATAGTGATAACCCCTGTAGCTTATCACTACACACTAACCGTGTGTAGTGATAACAGTGTGTAGAGATAACAGTGAATAGTGATAATCGTGTGAAGTGATAACAGTATGTAGTGATAACAGTGTGTAGTGATAACCGTGTGAAGTGGTAACAGTGTGTAGTGATAACAGTGTGTAGTGATAACAGTGTGTAGTGATACAGTGTGTAGTGATAACAGTATGTTGTGATAACAGTGTGATGTGGTAACAGTGCGTAGTGATAACAGTGTGTAGTGATAACTGTGTGAAGTGATAACAGTGTGTGATGATAACAGTGTAAAGTGATAACAGCGTGAAGTCATAACAGTGTGCAGTGATAACCGTGCGAAGAGATAACCGTGTGAAGTGATAACAGTGTGAAGTGATAACAGTGTGTAGTGATAACAGTGTAAAGTGATAACCGTGTGAAGTGATAACAGTGTGTAGTGATAAATGTGTGTAGTGATAACAGTGTGAAGTGATAACAGTGAGTAGTGATAACAGTGTGTAGTGATAACAGTGTGTAGTGATAACCGTATGAAGTGATAAGTGTGTATAGATAACCGGGTGTAGCGATAGCCGTGTGTAGTGATAACCGTGTGAAGTGTCAACAGTGTGTAGTGATAACCGTGTGAAGTGATAAGTGTGTAGCGATAACCGTATGTAGTGATAACAGTGTGTAGTGATAACCGTGTATAGTGATAACCGTGTGAAGTGATAACGGTTTGAAGGGTTATCAGTGCGAAGTGATAACAGTGTGCAGTGATAACAGTGTGTAGTGATAACAGTGTGTATTGATAACAGTGTGTAATGATAGATGTGTGCAGTGATAGCCGTGTGAATTGATAACAGTGTGAAGTGATAACAGAATGTAGTGATAACAGTGTGTAGTGATAACCGTGTGAAGTTATAACAGTGTGTATAGATAACCGTGTGTAGTGATAGGTGTGTGTATTGATAACCGTGTGAAGTGATAACGGTTTGAAGGGCTAGTCGTGTTAAGTGATAACAGTGTGCAGTGATAACAGTGTGTAGTTATAACCGTATGTAGTGATAACCGTGTGTAGTGATAACCGTGTGAAGTGATAACAGTGTTAAGTGATAACAGTGTGTAGTGATAACTGTGTAGTGATAACAGTGTGAAGTGATAACAGTGTGCAGTGATAAGAGTGTGAAGTGATAACAGTGTGAATTGATAACAGTGTGTAGTGATAACCGTGTGAAGTGATAACAGTGTGTAGTGATAACAGCATGTAGTATTCACAACCTCCCCTACCCTTCACCACCTTCCCTACCCTTCACTACGCTCCCTACCCTTCACAACCTTCCCTATCCTTCATCACCTTCCCTAACTTTCACCACTTTCTCTAACCTTCACAACCTTCCCTACCCCTCATCACCTTCCCTACCTTTCACCACCTTCCCTAACTTCACCTCCTACCTAATCCTTCACCACCTTCCCTACCCTTCACAACCTTCCCTCCCCTTCACCACCTTCCCTACCCTTTACCACCTTCCCAACCCTATCACCACCTCCCCTCTCTTTCACTACCTTCCCTACCCTTTACCACCTCCCCTACTATTCACCTCCCCTACCCTTTACCAACTTCCCTACCCTTAACCACATTCCCTACCCTTCACCACCTTCCCTATCCCTTCACCACCTTCCCTACCCTTCACCACCACCCCTACCCTTCACAACCTTCCCTATCCTTCACCAACACACCTAACCTTCACCACCTACCCTAACCTTCACCATCATCGCTTCCCTTCACCACCGTCCCTACCCTTCCCCTCCACCCCTAACCTTCACAACCTTCCCTCCACTTCACCACCTTCCTTACCCTTGACAACCTTCCCTACCCTTCACAACCTCCCCTACCCTTCACATTCCCTACCCTTCAACACCTTCCCTACTCTTCACCACCTTCCCTACCCTTCATCACCTCCCCTACTCTTCACCACCTTCCCTACCCTTCACAAAATTCTCTACCCTTCACCACTACCCCTAACTTTCACCACGTTCCCTAACCTTCACGACATTCCCTACCCTTCACCACCTTCCCTATCCTTCACCACCTTCCCTACCCTCCACCACCTTCCCTATCCTTCACCACCACCCTTAACCTTCACCATCTTCCCTATCCTTCACCTCTTCCCTATCATTCACCACCTTCCCTACCCTTCATAATCTTCCCTACCCTTCACCCCCTTCCCTATCCTTCAACACCTTCTCTACCCTTCACCACCTTCCCTACCCTTCACCTCCTTCCCTACCCTTCACAACCTCACTTACCCTTCACCATCTTCCCTACCCTTAACCACCTTCCCTACCCTTCACCACCTTCTCTACCCCTCACCACCTTCCCTTCCCTTCACCACCTTCCCTACCCCGCACCACCTTCCCTACCCTTCACCACCTTCCCTATCCTTCACTACCACCCCTAACTTTCACCTTCTTCCCTACCTTTCACCATCTTCCCTACCCTTAACCACCTTCCCTACCTTCACTACCTACTCTACACTTCACCACAACCCCTACCCTTCACCACCATCCCTAACCTTCACCACCTTCCCTACCATTTACCAACTCAACTCTTCACAATTTGCGTACAGCCCTTTATTCGTGCCACATGCACCCTTATGTTCTTAGTTGCTGAGTCTGAAACAACAAGAACAACAACAACAACAACTACCCTACTTTTAACCACCTCAACTCCACTATACCCATTAAGTTCATCTGATTAATAATGTGCAAATAAAACTTTCCCCCTAACTAATATTTATTATCTAAGATATTAAAAGTTATTGGGAGAGCCAGCGTCATTTTAGCGGCGGTATAAGTGTCCTGGACCTTGCCCCTGGAGGCCCCTGGACCTGGCCCCTAAAAGCCCCTCGACCTGGCTACTGGAGGCCCCTGGTCCTGGCTCCTGGAGGCCCCTGGACCTGGCCCCTGGAGGCCCCTCGACCTGGCTCCTGGAGGCCTCTGGACCTGGCCTCCTGGAGGCCCTGGACCTGGCTCCTGGATGCCCCTGGACCTTACCCCTGGAGGCCCCTCGACCTGGCTCCTGGATGCCCCTGGACCTGGGCTCATGGAAGCCCCTGGACCTGGCCCCTGGAGGCCTCTGAACCTTGTCCCTGGAGGCCCCGGGACCTTGCCCCTGAAAGCCTCGGGACCTGGCCCCTGGAGGCCCCTGAACCTGGCCCCTGGATGCCCCCTGGACCTGGCCGCTGAAAGTTTCGGGACCTAGCCCCTGGAGGCCTCTGGACCTGGTCCCGGAACCTATTCCCTGGAGGCCGCTAGAGGCCCCTGGACCTGGCCCCTGGAGGCCCCTAGACCTAGCCCCTGGAGGCCACGGGACCTGGCCCCTGGAGGCTTCTGGACCTGGCACCTGAGGGCCTCGTGACCTAGCCAGGGGCATCCAGGGGTCCCCTGGATAGTGATAACCCCTGTAGCTTATCACTACACACTAACCGTGTGTAGTGATAACGGTTTGAAGGGTTATCAGTGTGAAGTGATAACAGTGTGCAGTGATAACAGTGTGTAGTGATAACAGTGTGTATTGATAACAGTGTGTAATGATAGATGTGTGCAGTGATAGCCGTGTGAATTGATAACAGTGTGAAGTGATAACAGAATGTAGTGATAACAGTGTGTAGTGATAACCGTGTGAAGTTATAACAGTGTGTATAGATAACCGTGTGTAGTGATAGGTGTGTGTATTGATAACCGTGTGAAGTGATAACGGTTTGAAGTGCTAGTCGTGTTAAGTGATAACAGTGTGCAGTGATAACAGTGTGTAGTTATAACCGTATGTAGTGATAACGGTGTGTAGTGATAACCGTGTGAAGTGATAACAGTGTTAAGTGATAACAGTGTGTAGTGATAACTGTGTAGTGATAACAGTGTGAAGTGATAACAGTGTGCAGTGATAAGAGTTTGAAGTGATAACAGTGTGAATTGATAACAGTGTGTAGTGATAACCGTGTGAAGTGATAACAGTGTGTAGTGATAACCGTGTGAAGTGATAACAGTGTGTAGTGATAACAGCATGTAGTATTCACAACCTCCCCTACCCTTCACCACCTTCCCTACCCTTCACTACGCTCCCTACCCTTCACAACCTTCCCTATCCTTCATCACCTTCCCTAACTTTCACCACTTTCTCTAACCTTCACAACCTTCCCTACCCCTCATCACCTTCCCTACCCTTCACCACCTTCCCTAACTTCACCCCCTTCCTAATCCTTCAACACCTTCCCTACCCTTTCACCACCTCCCCTCTCTTTCACTACCTTCCCTTCCCTTTACCACCTCCCCTACAATTCACCTCCCCTACCCTTTACCAACTTCCCTACCGGTAACCACATTCCCTACCCTTCACCACCTTCCCTATCCCTTCACCACCTTCCCTACCC
Organism: Procambarus clarkii; assembly: GCF_040958095.1. Taxonomy (NCBI): domain Eukaryota; kingdom Metazoa; phylum Arthropoda; class Malacostraca; order Decapoda; family Cambaridae; genus Procambarus; species Procambarus clarkii. The sequence continues at coordinate 470,638 of NW_027189190.1, forward strand.
TTCACCACCACCCCTACCTTTCACAACCTTCCCTATCCTTCACCACCACCCCTAACCTTCACCACCTACCCTAACCATCACCATCATCGCTTCCCTTCACCACCGTCCCTACCCTTCCCCTCCACCCCTCACCTTCACAACATTCCCTTCACTTCACCACCTTCCTTACCCTTGACAACCTTCCCTACCCTTCACAACCTCCCCTACCCTTCACCTTCCCTACCCTTCAACACCTTCCCTACTCTTCACCACCTTCCCTACCCTTCACCACCTTTTCTACCCTCCTCCACCTTCCCTATCCTTCGCCACCACCCTTAACCTTCACCATTTTCCCTACCCTTCACCTCTTCCCTATCCTTCACCACCTTCCCTACCCTTCATAATCTTCCCTACCCTTCACTCCCTTCCCTATCCTTCAACACCTTCTCTACCCTTCACATCCTTCCCTACCCTTCACAACCTCACCTACCCTTCACCATCTTCCCTACCCTTAACCACCTTCCCTACCCTTTACCACCTTCCCTACCCCTCACCACCTTCCCTACCCTTCACCACCTTCCCTACCCCTCACCACCTTCCCTACCTTTCACCACCTTCCCTATCCCTCACTACCCCCCTAACTTTCACCTTCTTCCCTACCCTTCACCATCTTCCCTACCCTTAACCACCTTCCCTACCTTCACTACCTACCCTACTTTTCCCCACCACCCCTACCCTTCACCACCATCCCTAACCTTCACCACCTTCCCTACCATTTACCAACTCAACTCTTCACAATTTGCGTACAGCCCTTTATTCGTGCCACATGCACCCTTATGTTCCCAGTTGCTGAGTCTGAAACAACAAGAACAACAACAACAACAACTACCCTACCTTTAGCCACCTCAACTCCACTATACATATTAAGTTCATCTCATTACTAATGTGCAAATAAAACTTTCCCCCTAACTAATATTTATTATCTAAGATATTAAAAGATATTGGGAGAGCCAGCGTCATTTTAGCGGCGGTACAAGTTTCCTGGACCTTGCCCCTGGAGGCCCCTGGACCTGGCCCCTGCAGGCCCCTCGACCTGGCTACTGGAGGCCCCTGGTCCTGGCTCCTGGAGACCCCTGGACCTGGCCCCTGGAGGCCCCTCGACCTGACTCCTGGAGGTCCCTGGACCTGGCTCCTGGATGCCCCTGGACCTCACCCCTGGAGGCCCCTCGACCTAGCTCCTGGATGCCCCTGGACCTGGGCTCATGGAAGCCCCTGGACCTGGCCCCTGGAGGCCTCTGAACCTTGTCTCTGGAGGCCCCGGGACCTTGCCCCTGTAGGCCTCGGGACCTGGCCCCTGGAGGCCCCTGGACCTGGCCGCTGGATGCCCCCTGGACCTGGCCGCTGAAGGTCTCGGGACCTAGCCCCTGGAGGCCCCTGGACCTGGTCCCGGAATCTATTCCCTGGAGGCCGCTAGAGGCCCCTGGACCTGGCCCCTGGAGGCCCCTAGACCTAGCCCCTGGAGGCCACGAGACCTGGCCCCTGGATGCTTCTGGACCTGGCACCTGAGGGCCTCGTGACCTAGCCTGGGGCATCCAGGGGTCCCCTGGATAGTGATAACCCCTGCAGCTTATCACTACACACTAACCGTGTGTAGTGATAACAGTGTGTAGTGATAACAGTGAATAGTGATAATCGTGTGAAGTGATAACAGTATGTAGTGATAACAGTGTGTAGTGATAACCGTGTGAAGTGGTAACAGTGTGTAGTGATAACAGTGTGTAGTGATAACAGTGTGTAGTGATACAGTGTGTAGTGATAACAGTATGTAGTGATAACAGTGTGATGTGGTAACAGTGCGTAGTGATAACAGTGTGTAGTGATAACTGTGTGAAGTGATAACAGTGTGTGATGATAACAGTGTAAAGTGATAACAGCGTGAAGTCATAACAGTGTGCAGTGATAACCGTGCGAAGAGATAACCGTGTGAAGTGATAACAGTGTGAAGTGATAACAGTGTGTAGTGATAACAGTGTAAAGTGATAACCGTGTGAAGTGATAACAGTGTGTAGTGATAAATGTGTGTAGTGATAACAGTGTGAAGTGATAACAGTGAGTAGTGATAACAGTGTGTAGTGATAACAGTGTGTAGTGATAACCGTATGAAGTGATAAGTGTGTATAGATAACCGGGTGTAGCGATAGCCGTGTGTAGTGATAACCGTGTGAAGTGTCAACAGTGTGTAGTGATAACCGTGTGAAGTGATAAGTGTGTAGCGATAACCGTATGTAGTGATAACAGTGTGTAGTGATAACCGTGTATAGTGATAACCGTGTGAAGTGATAACGGTTTGAAGGGTTATCAGTGTGAAGTGATAACAGTGTGCAGTGATAACAGTGTGTAGTGATAACAGTGTGTATTGATAACAGTGTGTAATGATAGATGTGTGCAGTGATAGCCGTGTGAATTGATAACAGTGTGAAGTGATAACAGAATGTAGTGATAACAGTGTGTAGTGATAACCGTGTGAAGTTATAACAGTGTGTATAGATAACCGTGTGTAGTGATAGGTGTGTGTATTGATAACCGTGTGAAGTGATAACGGTTTGAAGGGCTAGTCGTGTTAAGTGATAACAGTGTGCAGTGATAACAGTGTGTAGTTATAACCGTATGTAGTGATAACCGTGTGTAGTGATAACCGTGTGAAGTGATAACAGTGTTAAGTGATAACAGTGTGTAGTGATAACTGTGTAGTGATAACAGTGTGAAGTGATAACAGTGTGCAGTGATAAGAGTGTGAAGTGATAACAGTGTGAATTGATAACAGTGTGTAGTGATAACCGTGTGAAGTGATAACAGTGTTTAGTGATAACAGCATGTAGTATTCACAACCTCCCCTACCCTTCACCACCTTCCCTACCCTTCACTACGCTCCCTACCCTTCACAACCTTCCCTATCCTTCATCACCTTCCCTAACTTTCACCACTTTCTCTAACCTTCACAACCTTCCCTACCCCTCATCACCTTCCCTACCTTTCACCACCTTCCCTAACTTCACCTCCTACCTAATCCTTCACCACCTTCCCTACCCTTCACAACCTTCCCTCCCCTTCACCACCTTCCCTACCCTTTACCACCTTCCCAACCCTATCACCACCTCCCCTCTCTTTCACTACCTTCCCTACCCTTTACCACCTCCCCTACTATTCACCTCCCCTACCCTTTACCAACTTCCCTACCCTTAACCACATTCCCTACCCTTCACCACCTTCCCTATCCCTTCACCACCTTCCCTACCCTTCACCACCACCCCTACCCTTCACAACCTTCCCTATCCTTCACCAACACACCTAACCTTCACCACCTACCCTAACCTTCACCATCATCGCTTCCCTTCACCACCGTCCCTACCCTTCCCCTCCACCCCTAACCTTCACAACCTTCCCTCCACTTCACCACCTTCCTTACCCTTGACAACCTTCCCTACCCTTCACAACCTCCCCTACCCTTCACATTCCCTACCCTTCAACACCTTCCCTACTCTTCACCACCTTCCCTACCCTTCATCACCTCCCCTACTCTTCACCACCTTCCCTACCCTTCACAAAATTCTCTACCCTTCACCACTACCCCTAACTTTCACCACGTTCCCTAACCTTCACGACATTCCCTACCCTTCACCACCTTCCCTATCCTTCACCACCTTCCCTACCCTCCACCACCTTCCCTATCCTTCACCACCACCCTTAACCTTCACCATCTTCCCTATCCTTCACCTCTTCCCTATCATTCACCACCTTCCCTACCCTTCATAATCTTCCCTACCCTTCACCCCCTTCCCTATCCTTCAACACCTTCTCTACCCTTCACCACCTTCCCTACCCTTCACCTCCTTCCCTACCCTTCACAACCTCACTTACCCTTCACCATCTTCCCTACCCTTAACCACCTTCCCTACCCTTCACCACCTTCTCTACCCCTCACCACCTTCCCTTCCCTTCACCACCTTCCCTACCCCGCACCACCTTCCCTACCCTTCACCACCTTCCCTATCCTTCACTACCACCCCTAACTTTCACCTTCTTCCCTACCTTTCACCATCTTCCCTACCCTTAACCACCTTCCCTACCTTCACTACCTACTCTACACTTCACCACAACCCCTACCCTTCACCACCATCCCTAACCTTCACCACCTTCCCTACCATTTACCAACTCAACTCTTCACAATTTGCGTACAGCCCTTTATTCGTGCCACATGCACCCTTATGTTCTTAGTTGCTGAGTCTGAAACAACAAGAACAACAACAACAACAACTACCCTACCTTTAACCACCTCAACTCCACTATACCCATTAAGTTCATCTGATTAATAATGTGCAAATAAAACTTTCCCCCTAACTAATATTTATTATCTAAGATATTAAAAGTTATTGGGAGAGCCAGCGTCATTTTAGCGGTGGTATAAGTGTCCTGGACCTTGCCCCTGGAGGCCCCTGGACCTGGCCCCTAAAAGCCCCTCGACCTGGCTACTGGAGGCCCCTGGTCCTGGCTCCTGGAGGCCCCTGGACCTGGCCCCTGGAGGCCCCTCGACCTGGCTCCTGGAGGCCCCTGGACCTGGCCTCCTGGAGGCCCTGGACCTGGCTCCTGGATGCCCCTGGACCTTACCCCTGGAGGCCCCTCGACCTGGCTCCTGGATGCCCCTGGACCTGGGCTCATGGAAGCCCCTGGACCTGGCCCCTGGAGGCCTCTGAACCTTGTCCCTGGAGGCCCCGGGACCTTGCCCCTGAAAGCCTCGGGACCTGGCCCCTGGAGGCCCCTGAACCTGGCCCCTGGATGCCCCCTGGACCTGGCCGCTGAAAGTTTCGGGACCTAGCCCCTGGAGGCCTCTGGACCTGGTCCCGGAACCTATTCCCTGGAGGCCGCTAGAGGCCCCTGGACCTGGCCCCTGGAGGCCCCTAGACCTAGCCCCTGGAGGCCACGGGACCTGGCCCCTGGAGGCTTCTGGACCTGGCACCTGAGGGCCTCGTGACCTAGCCAGGGGCATCCAGGGGTCCCCTGGATAGTGATAACCCCTGTAGCTTATCACTACACACTAACCGTGTGTAGTGATAACGGTTTGAAGGGTTATCAGTGTGAAGTGATAACAGTGTGCAGTGATAACAGTGTGTAGTGATAACAGTGTGTATTGATTACAGTGTGTAATGATAGATGTGTGCAGTGATAGCCGTGTGAATTGATAACAGTGTGAAGTGATAACAGAATGTAGTGATAACAGTGTGTAGTGATAACCGTGTGAAGTTATAACAGTGTGTATAGATAACCGTGTGTAGTGATAGGTGTGTGTATTGATAACCGTGTGAAGTGATAACGGTTTGAAGTGCTAGTCGTGTTAAGTGATAACAGTGTGCAGTGATAACAGTGTGTAGTTATAACCGTATGTAGTGATAACGGTGTGTAGTGATAACCGTGTGAAGTGATAACAGTGTTAAGTGATAACAGTGTGTAGTGATAACTGTGTAGTGATAACAGTGTGAAGTGATAACAGTGTGCAGTGATAAGAGTTTGAAGTGATAACAGTGTGAATTGATAACAGTGTGTAGTGATAACCGTGTGAAGTGATAACAGTGTGTAGTGATAACAGCATGTAGTATTCACAACCTCCCCTACCCTTCACCACCTTCCCTACCCTTCACTACGCTCCCTACCCTTCACAACCTTCCCTATCCTTCATCACCTTCCCTAACTTTCACCACTTTCTCTAACCTTCACAACCTTCCCTACCCCTCATCACCTTCCCTACCCTTCACCACCTTCCCTAACTTCACCCCCTTCCTAATCCTTCAACACCTTCCCTACCCTTTCACCACCTCCCCTCTCTTTCACTACCTTCCCTTCCCTTTACCACCTCCCCTACAATTCACCTCCCCTACCCTTTACCAACTTCCCTACCGGTAACCACATTCCCTACCCTTCACCACCTTCCCTATCCCTTCACCACCTTCCCTACCCTTCACCACCACCCCTACCTTTCACAACCTTCCCTATCCTTCACCACCACCCCTAACCTTCACCACCTACCCTAACCATCACCATCATCGCTTCCCTTCACCACCGTCCCTACCCTTCCCCTCCACCCCTCACCTTCACAACATTCCCTTCACTTCACCACCTTCCTTACCCTTGACAACCTTCCCTACCCTTCACAACCTCCCCTACCCTTCACCTTCCCTACCCTTCAACACCTTCCCTACTCTTCACCACCTTCCCTACCCTTCACCACCTTTTCTACCCTCCTCCACCTTCCCTATCCTTCGCCACCACCCTTAACCTTCACCATTTTCCCTACCCTTCACCTCTTCCCTATCCTTCACCACCTTCCCTACCCTTCATAATCTTCCCTACCCTTCACTCCCTTCCCTATCCTTCAACACCTTCTCTACCCTTCACATCCTTCCCTACCCTTCACAACCTCACCTACCCTTCACCATCTTCCCTACCCTTAACCACCTTCCCTACCCTTTACCACCTTCCCTACCCCTCACCACCTTCCCTACCCTTCACCACCTTCCCTACCCCTCACCACCTTCCCTACCTTTCACCACCTTCCCTATCCCTCACTACCCCCCTAACTTTCACCTTCTTCCCTACCCTTCACCATCTTCCCTACCCTTAACCACCTTCCCTACCTTCACTACCTACCCTACTTTTCCCCACCACCCCTACCCTTCACCACCATCCCTAACCTTCACCACCTTCCCTACCATTTACCAACTCAACTCTTCACAATTTGCGTACAGCCCTTTATTCGTGCCACATGCACCCTTATGTTCCCAGTTGCTGAGTCTGAAACAACAAGAACAACAACAACAACAACTACCCTACCTTTAGCCACCTCAACTCCACTATACCTATTAAGTTCATCTCATTAATATGTGCAAATAAAACTTTCCCCCTAACTAATATTTATTATCTAAGATATTAAAAGATATTGGGAGAGCCAGCGTCATTTTAGCGGCGGTACAAGTTTCCTGGACCTTGCCCCTGGAGGCCCCTGGACCTGGCCCCTGCAGGCCCCTCGACCTGGCTACTGGAGGCCCCTGGTCCTGGCTCCTGGAGACCCCTGGACCTGGCCCCTGGAGGCCCCTCGACCTGACTCCTGGAGGTCCCTGGACCTGGCTCCTGGATGCCCCTGGACTTCACCCCTGGAGGCCCCTCGACCTAGCTCCTGGATGCCCCTGGACCTGGGCTCATGGAAGCCCCTGGACCTGGCCCCTGGAGGCCTCTGAACCTTGTCTCTGGAGGCCCCGGGACCTTGCCCCTGTAGGCCTCGGGACCTGGCCCCTGGAGGCCCCTGGACCTGGCCGCTGGATGCCCCCTGGACCTGGCCGCTGAAGGTCTCGGGACCTAGCCCCTGGAGGCCCCTGGACCTTGTCCCGGAATCTATTCCCTGGAGGCCGCAAGAGGCCCCTGGACCTGGCCCCTGGAGGCCCCTAGACCTAGCCCCTGGAGGCCACGAGACCTGGCCCCTGGATGCTTCTGGACCTGGCACCTGAGGGCCTCGTGACCTAGCCTGGGGCATCCAGGGGTCCCCTGGATAGTGATAACCCCTGTAGCTTATCACTACACACTAACCGTGTGTAGTGATAACAGTGTGTAGTGATAACAGTGAATAGTGATAATCGTGTGAAGTGATAACAGTATGTAGTGATAACAGTGTGTAGTGATAACCGTGTGAAGTGGTAACAGTGTGTAGTGATAACAGTGTGTAGTGATAACAGTGTGTAGTGATACAGTGTGTAGTGATAACAGTATGTAGTGATAACAGTGTGATGTGGTAACAGTGCGTAGTGATAACAGTGTGTAGTGATAACTGTGTGAAGTGATAACAGTGTGTGATGATAACAGTGTAAAGTGATAACAGCGTGAAGTCATAACAGTGTGCAGTGATAACCGTGCGAAGAGATAACCGTGTGAAGTGATAACAGTGTGAAGTGATAACAGTGTGTAGTGATAACAGTGTAAAGTGATAACCGTGTGAAGTGATAACAGTGTGTAGTGATAAATGTGTGTAGTGATAACAGTGTGAAGTGATAACAGTGAGTAGTGATAACAGTGTGTAGTGATAACAGTGTGTAGTGATAACCGTATGAAGTGATAAGTGTGTATAGATAACCGGGTGTAGCGATAGCCGTGTGTAGTGATAACCGTGTGAAGTGTCAACAGTGTGTAGTGATAACCGTGTGAAGTGATAAGTGTGTAGCGATAACCGTATGTAGTGATAACAGTGTGTAGTGATAACCGTGTATAGTGATAACCGTGTGAAGTGATAACGGTTTGAAGGGTTATCAGTGTGAAGTGATAACAGTGTGCAGTGATAACAGTGTGTAGTGATAACAGTGTGTATTGATAACAGTGTGTAATGATAGATGTGTGCAGTGATAGCCGTGTGAATTGATAACAGTGTGAAGTGATAACAGAATGTAGTGATAACAGTGTGTAGTGATAACCGTGTGAAGTTATAACAGTGTGTATAGATAACCGTGTGTAGTGATAGGTGTGTGTATTGATAACCGTGTGAAGTGATAACGGTTTGAAGGGCTAGTCGTGTTAAGTGATAACAGTGTGCAGTGATAACAGTGTGTAGTTATAACCGTATGTAGTGATAACCGTGTGTAGTGATAACCGTGTGAAGTGATAACAGTGTTAAGTGATAACAGTGTGTAGTGATAACTGTGTAGTGATAACAGTGTGAAGTGATAACAGTATGCAGTGATAAGAGTGTGAAGTGATAACAGTGTGAATTGATAACAGTGTGTAGTGATAACCGTGTGAAGTGATAACAGTGTGTAGTGATAATAGCATGTAGTATTCACAACCTCCCCTACCCTTCACCACCTTCCCTACCCTTCACTACGCTCCCTACCCTTCACAACCTTCCCTATCCTTCATCACCTTCCCTAATTTTCACCACTTTCTCTAACCTTCACAACCTTCCCTACCCCTCATCACCTTCCCTACCTTTCACCACCTTCCCTAACTTCACCTCCTACCTAATCCTTCACCACCTTCCCTACCCTTCACAACCTTCCCTCCCCTTCACCACCTTCCCTACCCTTTACCACCTTCCCAACCCTATCACCACCTCCCCTCTCTTTCACTACCTTCCCTACCCTTTACCACCTCCCCTACTATTCACCTCCCCTACCCTTTACCAACTTCCCTACCCTTAACCACATTCCCTACCCTTCACCACCTTCCCTATCCCTTCACCACCTTCCCTACCCTTCACCACCACCCCTACCCTTCACAACCTTCCCTATCCTTCACCAACACACCTAACCTTCACCACCTACCCTAACCTTCACCATCATCGCTTCCCTTCACCACCGTCCCTACCCTTCCCCTCCACCCCTAACCTTCACAACCTTCCCTCCACTTCACCACCTTCCTTACCCTTGACAACCTTCCCTACCCTTCACAACCTCCCCTACCCTTCACATTCCCTACCCTTCAACACCTTCCCTACTCTTCACCACCTTCCCTACCCTTCATCACCTCCCCTACTGTTCACCACCTTCCCTACCCTTCACAAAATTCTCTACCCTTCACCACTACCCCTAACTTTCACCACGTTCCCTAACCTTCACGACATTCCCTACCCTTCACCACCTTCCCTATCCTTCACCACCTTCCCTACCCTCCACCACCTTCCCTATCCTTCACCACCACCCTTAACCTTCACCATCTTCCCTATCCTTCACCTCTTCCCTATCATTCACCACCTTCCCTACCCTTCATAATCTTCCCTACCCTTCACCCCCTTCCCTATCCTTCAACACCTTCTCTACCCTTCACCACCTTCCCTACCCTTCACCTCCTTCCCTACCCTTCACAACCTCACTTACCCTTCACCATCTTCCCTACCCTTAACCACCTTCCCTACCCTTCACCACCTTCTCTACCCCTCACCACCTTCCCTTCCCTTCACCACCTTCCCTACCCCGCACCACCTTCCCTACCCTTCACCACCTTCCCTATCCTTCACTACCACCCCTAACTTTCACCTTCTTCCCTACCTTTCACCATCTTCCCTACCCTTAACCACCTTCCCTACCTTCACTACCTACTCTACACTTCACCACAACCCCTACCCTTCACCACCATCCCTAACCTTCACCACCTTCCCTACCATTTACCAACTCAACTCTTCACAATTTGCGTACAGCCCTTTATTCGTGCCACATGCACCCTTATGTTCTTAGTTGCTGAGTCTGAAACAACAAGAACAACAACAACAACAACTACCCTACCTTTAACCACCTCAACTCCACTATACCCATTAAGTTCATCTGATTAATAATGTGCAAATAAAACTTTCCCCCTAACTAATATTTATTATCTAAGATATTAAAAGTTATTGGGAGAGCCAGCGTCATTTTAGCGGCGGTATAAGTGTCCTGGACCTTGCCCCTGGAGGCCCCTGGACCTGGCCCCTAAAAGCCCCTCGACCTGGCTACTGGAGGCCCCTGGTCCTGGCTCCTGGAGGCCCCTGGACCTGGCCCCTGGAGGCCCCTCGACCTGGCTCCTGGAGGCCCCTGGACCTGGCCTCCTGGAGGCCCTGGACCTGGCTCCTGGATGCCCCTGGACCTTACCCCTGGAGGCCCCTCGACCTGGCTCCTGGATGCCCCTGGACCTGGGCTCATGGAAGCCCCTGGACCTGGCCCCTGGAGGCCTCTGAACCTTGTCCCTGGAGGCCCCGGGACCTTGCCCCTGAAAGCCTCGGGACCTGGCCCCTGGAGGCCCCTGAACCTGGCCCCTGGATGCCCCCTGGACCTGGCCGCTGAAAGTTTCGGGACCTAGCCCCTGGAGGCCTCTGGACCTGGTCCCGGAACCTATTCCCTGGAGGCCGCTAGAGGCCCCTGGACCTGGCCCCTGGAGGCCCCTAGACCTAGCCCCTGGAGGCCACGGGACCTGGCCCCTGGAGGCTTCTGGACCTGGCACCTGAGGGCCTCGTGACCTAGCCAGGGGCATCCAGGGGTCCCCTGGATAGTGATAACCCCTGTAGCTTATCACTACACACTAACCGTGTGTAGTGATAACAGTGTGTAGTGATAACCGTGTGTAGTGATAACAGTGTGTAGTGATAACAGTGAATAGTGATAATCGTGTGAAGTGATAACAGTGTGTAGTGGTATAGTGTGTAGTGATAACAGTTTGTAGTGATAACAGTGTGTAGTGATAACCGTGTGAAGTGGTAACAGTGTGTAGTGATAACAGTATGTAGTGATAACAGTGTGTAGTGATAACCGTGTGAAGTGGTAACAGTGTGTAGTGATAACAGTGTGTAGTGATAACTGTGTGAAGTGATAACAGTGTGTGATGATAACAGTGTAAAGTGATAACAGCGTGAAGTCATAACAGTGTGCAGTGATAACCGTGTGAAGAGATAACCGTGTGAAGTGATAACAGTGTGTAGTGATAACAGTGTGTAGTGATAACAGTGTGAAGTGATAACAGTGAGTAGTGCTAACAGTGTGTAGTGATAACAATGTGTAATGATAACCGTGTGAAGTGATAACAGTGTGTAGTGATAACAGTGTGTAGTGATAACCGTGTGAAGTGATAACAGTGTGTAGTGATAACAGTGTGTAGTGATAACAGTGTGAAGTGATAACAGTGAGTAGTGATAACAGTGTGTAGTGATAACAGTGTGTAGTGATAACCGTATGAAGTGATAAGTGTGTATAGATAACCGGGTGTAGCGATAGCCGTGTGTAGTGATAACCGTGTGAAGTGTCAACAGTGTGTAGTGATAACCGTGTGAAGTGATAAGTGTGTAGCGATAACCGTATGTAGTGATAACAGTGTGTAGTGATAACCGTGTGTAGTGATAACCGTGTGAAGTGATAACGGTTTGAAGGGTTATCCGTGTGAAGTGATAACAGTGTGCAGTGATAACAGTGTGTAGTGATAACAGTGTGTATTGATAACAGTGTGTAATGATAGATGTGTGCAGTGATAGCCGTGTGAATTGATAACAGTGTGAAGTGATAACAGAATGTAGTGATAACAGTGTGTAGTGATAACCGTGTGAAGTTATAACAGTGTGTATAGAAAACCGTGTGTAGTGATAGGTGTGTGTATTGATAACCGTGTGAAGTGATAACCGTGTGAAGTGATAACAGTGTGTAGTGATAACTGTGTGCAGTGATAACAGTGGGAAGTGATAACAGTAAGTAGTGATAACAGTGTGTGGTGATAACAGTGTAAAGTGATAACAGCGTGAAGTCATAACAGTGTGCAGTAATAACCGTGTGAAATGATAACCGTGTGAAGTGATAACAGTGTGTAGTGATAATTGTGTGTAGTGATAACAATGTGAAGTGATAACAGTGAGTAGTGATAACAGTGTGTAGTGATAACAGTGTGTAATGATAACCGTGTGAAGTGATAACAGTGTGTATAGTGTTATGATCTCAGCCTACAGGAGAAACGAGTCTCCCTCCTTGAGAGTTATTCGTCAAGCCTGACCTGATTAGAAGGTCTAGCGAATATTGAAATGATAACGCATATGTAAAATAGTTGCTTGGATATGTATAACAGTTTAAGATCATGGGCAATGAAGAAGAAGGAAACAGATAAATGACTGGCGAGGAGATGTGGACATTTTGCTGGAGGCGTGTGGCTCGCTTCCGGAGGACCTTGACCTCACTTGAGTGCCAGACATCGCAGGGGGAAGCCGCGCTCCATTTGAGCTCCCGCCAGAAGGGAACCCCTAGTGATATATCTCGAAGAGAAGAGAAGTGTGTAGACGTGCCAGCTGTGGAACCGAGCTGGGAACGTTGTGGTATCAAGTCCTGGTCGACGAGCAGAGTTTAATAAGCTACTCAGAGGCATTTTCGTGGGCTGTGTGGAGCGCCCTGACCAGACGCCGTCAGAGGAAAAGCGCCCTCGATCAGTTAATCTGTGGTAAGCACGATATACGCCAGTTCATAGTGATCACTTGTAGTTGGTCATGTGCCCAGCGACGGTAGCAATGTTTATTTACAAGTTAGACATGTTTTAATAAAGCAGAAAGCCTGAAATAGGAGAGTGAAGAGGGAGGAGCACGGAGCGACGTCCGCCCCCTCTGAGCGCTGGCGGACGACTGAGGGAGCCTGGCTCTTGACGGAGGAAGACCCTCCCAGCGAGTGAGGACCGCCGCCAGGCGAGGTGGAGTATGGACCCGCCCAAAACGGGGGAGTCCACTCTCACTGTATGTAGAGAACAGATAGAGGTTTGAGGCAAGCATATTGTGTGGTTATTTTTGTTTATGTGTTAAAGGGGAACATTTTATTGGAGTGTCGATGGGTTGCAGGTTTGTCCTTTGGGGAAGAAGTTGCTGAGAACTTCGAAGCCAGCAGATGAAATAGCTGATGAGACTCCAAGGTAGTGGAGCAGAGGACCTCGAGCTGTGAGGAGAAGCAGCAGTGAAGAGGAGTGTCACGTGCTTCTGTAGAGGTGGAGAAGCACCATAGTTGCTCGGGGAAACTTCATGGTGTAGCAGCCAAGAGAGCTGTGGAGGACCCTAGCAGAAGGGTGAAGTACCGTAGTTGCTCAAGGAAACTTCATGATAGCAGCCTGGAGGAGCTGCAGAGGATCCTGGTAGTGAAGCCCGGAAGAACCTAAGGATATTAGGGTAGTGAACTTCCAGAGGTGGAAGGGGAAGTTCTGGTGGATTACTTATAGGGAGTTGATAGTGTTTGGTTGTCATTAGCGTGCAAGACGCAGTGAGAGGTGAGTGACTGTTGGCATTCTTATGTCAAGGAGTTTTTTATACTGAAGTATCAATGAACATTTATACTGGTAAATGTTATTGCATTCAAATGCTGATTTTCTATATATATATGTTATCTTGCTGATGGTGCAACAGTGTATGTAGGCTTGATCAACTTGAGGAGGTTGATAGTATCAGGTGGTGAACCAGGAGATAGGATACCACTTGATAAGCTGATAATAGAGTTCTGATGGTGTTGGAGTGCAACCTGATTGTGATATTATAGAGTATAGGATTCATTATTATTATATGTGTGTATGTATCGTGTATGTGCTTTGTCCAGTAAATGTGTCACAATTTGCTGGTGTTTGCCCTTGTCCTAGTGAGGCTTCCCAGGAGGTAGTAAAGAAGGAGAGAGAGAGAGAAAGAACCAAGAACCACTGCCGTGGACAGGATAGGAGGTAATACTAGTAAGTCATAGGGGATTGAGGAGATCATATCTCATAAGGAGAGAGTGGGGAGTCACAGCGGCTCGAGTGGGTGTGTGCACGTGACAACGAGGCTAAGTGTTGGAGCCGCATCCCCTAAACGTGTGACGTTGAGCCCCTCTCCAAGAGCCAGAAGCGCCAAGGGTGATCTCCTAGTATAAGCACTCTGCCGAGTTGTGGGTTGGGTTGTCCATAGAGAAGGATCAACGACGACAACACCAACCAACCCACAGTCTATAATAAATTGGGGGCCTGTCCGGGAGAGTGAACTGACACACCCACACCCTGTCCAAGAGTGGATTTGTACACCCCTGCTGAGATAAACTGTGTGACCGCAGGTGTATACTCTCTCTCTTGGGAAGACTCACAGGACAAAGATGGATAAGGTGCAAGCGTTTGTGGAGTCAGGCAAGCCTGAGGACTTGGAAGGTTGCACGAGGGATCAATTGAAACAAATAGCAGAAAAATGTGGCCTTAGGTTGAAAGCATCTAAAGTAGCTGGGATGAAGGATGAGATCCTGAGGCAGTTAAGAGCCAAAAATGAAGCGGCAGAGCAAGGAGCCCAAAAAGGAGTTGAAAGTGGAAAGGAGGATGATGGGCAGGATGAAGTGAGATCCCAGGGATCGAGTAGGAGCAGCAAGAGTAGCTGCAGTAGCAGGAGTAGCCGAAATAGGAGCTTGGAGAGATTCCAGTTAGAGCTCCAGATGCAGCAACAACGAGAGGACAAGGAGAGACAGTTCCAGCTGGAAAAGATGAAATTAGAACTCCAGATGAAAAATGAAGCAGAGAAGGAAAAAGAAAAAACCAGACTGGAAATAGAAAAAGAGAAAGCAAGACTAGAGGTGGAGAAAGAAAAAGAGAAAACCAGAGTAAGGGAACTGGAGTTGGAACAGGAGAAAGAAAAAGCCCAAGTCGAAAAAGAAAAAGAGAGAACAAAACAAATGCAGATAGAAGCGAATAGAACCTTGGCTGAGCAAAGGATTGAACATGGGTTGCCAGAGAGCACCACCCAGGTATCACACCCACCAGATGTTAGGGTTAGGGAGAAGGACATTCCCTTGTTTGTTCCCGAAGAGGCAGAGAGCTTTTTCGAGCACTTTGAAAAAGTAGCCAGTATCAAGGAGTGGCCACAGGAGGAATGGGCCCAGCTGGTCCAGTTAAGATTGACCGGTGCAGCCAGGGAGGCATACACCCATTTGTCACTGGAAGAGTGCCAGGATTATGCCACGGTAAAGAGCAGCATATTGCGCTCGTTTCAGTTAACCCCAGAAGCTTATAGAAAGCGTTTCAGAGAGATGGTGAAAGTTGGAGCATGTACGTTTGCTGAGACAGCAAGGGATCTGGAAAGACGATTCCAGAAGTGGATTGAGGCTGCTGGAGTTGGATCTTACGCTGACCTGAAGCAACTGATGGTCATGGAGAAGTTCTTGGAGATGATGCATCCCGAAACAAAGTTCAAGATCCAAGAAGCAAGGATAAAGGAGGTGAAAGATGCCGCAGATAGGGCGGATATGATTACTGAAGCATACAAGAGCTTAAGAGAGAACAGAGTAAGAAGCAAGGCGAGACGCAGCAATAGCAGACCCAGTGGAGTCTGGGGAGGAAGAAGTTTTGGGGGGCAGACAAGCAGACCAGCTAGTTTTAAGCCCCAGGAAGGAAAGTTGCCGAGTCCGCCTGCTGGAGGTAAGCAGGAAAATAAAAATGTGCAGAGGAGACAAGAGTCCAATGAAGCTCCACAGAGTATGAGTAGTACATCTGGCCCGAGGAACTCCAATACGAGTGGGCAGAGTCAGAGCCACTCGGGGGCGTATAGGAGAGATTTCTCCCAAATGAGATGCTACAAGTGCAACAGATCAGGTCACATGATGCGAGATTGTCGGCAGGGCAAGAGAGTCGTGGCCCTGACGACATGTGATCCCCGGACGAAGTACGTTGATGTACAACAAGACAAACCACAGAAGGTAGATTTGATGAACGAGCGGTATAGGCCGTTCATTAGTAAAGGTTGGGTCGGCATAGAAGGTCAACCCGAGGTGGAGGTTAGTATCCTCAGGGATACTGGAGCCAATCAGAGCTTGATTCTGAGAGGCCTAATAAGAAATGATCGACTGTTAGCTGGCAGTAGGAGGATAAAGGTTCATGGGTTGTTGTCTAAGAGTGACATGCCCGTGTGTGCTGTCCAGTTGAAGTCAGATTATTTGTCGGCGGAGGTGATGTTGGGAGTGTGCCCCAACATACCTGTTCCAGGAGTCCAAGTGATCCTGGGGAACGACTTGTGTGGGTCCAAGGTGCTGCCAGAGCTGATAGTAAAAGCTGTGCCGGAGGTGAACCAGAAGGACCGTGGTACAAGTGGAACGCCGGACAAGATAGATCTAGCCAGCATCCTTGAAAATGAGGCAGAGGACAGTCAAGTCATCGTATACCCGGCCTGTGTAGTGACAGAGTCGGACGTAGCCGCCGAGGAAGACATTGGAGATGATATGGTAGTGTCGACTCCACCAAGGGAGGAGGTCAACATGGACATGTCTGGGCTGTTCGACGAAGATCGAGCTCAGAAGAATGAGGATTCGAGGAGACAGGAAGTGAAAATGACCCTACCTGAGAAGTTCAGCGCGAACCGAGCGGACCTGATTAGGGCTCAGAAAGAGGAGTTTACAGATCTAATCAGGGAGGCAAAAGGGGGAAATTCATGTCCGGAGTCCCCCCGTGTATTACTACTTGGACGATGATGTACTAATGAGGAAATGGCGACCGGACAAAGCCGGCGCATATAAGGTATGGTTGGAGAAGCACCAAGTGTTAGTGCCGAAGGAGTTTAGGGCGGCTGTGTTAGAACTAGCCCACTCCGTAGATATGGCAGGGCACTTGGGGGTGAAGAAGACCTTAAATAAGGTGCAGGAGCACTTCTACTGGCCGAACGTGTGGAAGGAGGTAAAGAAATATTGTAGGACATGTTTGGCGTGCCAACGTGCAGGTAAGCCGGCTCCGGCTATACCAAAGGCACCCTTAAAGCCCATACCGGCATTTGGCGAGCCTTTTGAGAGAGTCTTGATAGACTGTGTAGGTCCGTTGCCGAGGACCAGAAAAGGCCACGAGTACTTACTGACCATAATGTGCACGGCCACCCGTTTCCCTGAAGCAATCCCCCTGAGAAGAGTGAAGTCGAGAGCCGTTCTGGATAGACTACAGAACTACATTGCGTGGGTAGGAATGCCCAAGGTTATCCAGACGGACCAGGGGAGTGTCTTCCAGTCGAAGTTGTTTAGGGAAACTGTGAAAGGATGGAGAGTAGAGCAAGTGCGCTCGTCACCGTATCACCCTCAGTCGCAGGGAGCATTGGAGCGTTTCCATGGAACGCTAAAGAGCTTGTTGAGGATATACTGCGCTGAGGAAGGGAGTAGTTGGGACGAGGCATTACCATCCGTGTTGTTCGCCATCAGGGATGCGGTAGTAGAATCACTCGGATTCACCCCATTTCAACTGGTGTACGGACACTCCGTGAGGAGCCCAGTGGGCGCGCTGAAGGAGCAGCTCACAGTGGATAGGCCTAAGGTGGACGTGGGAAAATATGTGAAGACTTTTAGAGAGCGACTCTCTAGGGCCAGAGATTTGGCCAAGGAAAATTTGAGGACATCCCAGGCAGAGATGGTAAGGTACCACGACAGGAAGGCGAAGGGCAGGAAATTTCAAGAAGGAGATCAGGTGTTAGTCCTGCTACCGGTAAAAGGAAGTATATACGAGTCGAGATTTTGTGGACCATATACCATCCAGAAGGCATTAGGGGATGTGAATTATGTAATCCACATGCCAGATCGTCCGAGGAAGTCACAGGTTTGCCACGTGAACATGATAAAGAGGTACTATGACAGAGATAAGCCTCTAGGCGATGAAGAACCGATGGAAACCCCATTGCAAGCGACGGTGCTGTGTGGAGGAGACGGAAAAGGGATAGAAGAGGAGAACTGTAAGTTAGAGAAGGCCGATGGCGCGAAGATATCAAATACAGAAAGCCTGGCCAAGATAGGTGAGCGTCTGGGTCATTTGGAGGATGACCAACGACAGGAGCTAGTGGAGATCCTACGGAGGAATAAGTCGTTATTCACGGACGTGCCTAGAAGACACCGCGGAACGGTGCACGAAGTGAATGTAGGGAGTGCTGAGCCCATCAAGCAGCACCCTTACAGAGTTAACCCGGAGAAAGCAGCGGCAATGAGAGCAGAAGTGAAGTATCTGCTAGATAACGACTTGGCAGAGGTTAGCGACAGTGACTGGAGTTCGCCGTGCCTCCTCGTGAAGAAGAGTGACGGCACGTACCGGTTCTGTACCGATTATAGGAAAGTGAATGCACTCACGGTCGCTGACTCGTTTCCGATACCGCGCATTGACGATTGCATAGATCGGATTGGGAGTGCACGGTATGTCTCGAAGATAGACCTGTTGAAGGGATACTACCAGATTCCCCTGTCTGAGGAGGCCAAGAGGATCTCAGCGTTCGTGACACCCGACGGCTTGTACCAATATAAAGTGGTGCCGTTCGGAATGAAGAATAGTGGTAGTTGTTTTCAACGAGTAATGAATCAGGTATTACAAGGCGCGACTGGATGTGCAGTGTACATCGATGATATTGTGGTGTTCGCTGATTCCTGGAAGGATCACGTGGATCGACTTTTAGATTTGTTCCATCGGTTGGAGAAGGCCAACATGACGATCAACTTGGCAAAAAGCGAGTTCGGGAGAGCCCGCCTGGAGTACCTTGGATATATAGTAGGGCAAGGCGAGGTTGCTCCGGTAAGAACAAAGGTGGAGGCCATTGACAACTTCCCGGTGCCCAGGAGTAAGAAAGAATTGTTGAGATACCTCGGTATGATTGAGTATTACCGGAAGTTCTGTGAAAATTTCTCCACCGTAGCCGCTCCTATGACGAGTTTGCTGTCAAAGAGCAAGAAGTGGGAGTGGAATGGAACAGCACAAGAAGCGTTTGAGAAGACCAAAAGACTGTTGACTGAGGCACCTGTACTAGTGTCGCCAGATTTTGAAGCGCCGTTTACGTTATTTGTAGATGCCAGTGATATAGGGGCCGGAGCTGTACTGACGCAGCAGAATGATGGAATTTACCGCCCCGTGTCCTTCTTCTCGAAGAAGTTCGTTAAGCACCAGAGGTCGTACAGTACAGTTGAGAAAGAGACTTTGGCCCTGGTGATGGCATTGAAACATTTTGAAGTGTATGTGAATGGGGGGGGGACACCCAGTGACGGTGTATACAGACCATAATCCCCTAGTTTTCCTGAAGAAAATGAAGCATGCAAACCAGAGATTAACCAGATGGTTTTTATCGCTCCAAGAGTATGACCTGGTGATAACGCACATAAGAGGGCGAGACAATGTAGTGGCTGATGCGTTATCTCGAGCCTAGCCACTAGAATAACTCTCAAAAATAAGGGGAGGGGAGTGTTATGATCTCAGCCTACAGGAGAAACGAGTCTCCCTCCTTGAGAGTTATTCGTCAAGCCTGACCTGATTAGAAGGTCTAGCGAATATTGAAGTGATAACGCATATGTAAAATAGTTGCTTGGATATGTATAACAGTTTGAGATCATGGGCAATGAAGAAGAAAACAG
Organism: Procambarus clarkii; assembly: GCF_040958095.1. NCBI lineage: Eukaryota > Metazoa > Arthropoda > Malacostraca > Decapoda > Cambaridae > Procambarus > Procambarus clarkii. The sequence continues at coordinate 490,479 of NW_027189190.1, forward strand.
ATAAATGACTGGCGAGGAGATGTGGACATTTTGCTGGAGGCGTGAGGCTCGCTTCCGGAGGACCTTGACCTCACTTGAGTGCCAGACATCGCAGGGGGAAGCCGCGCTCCATTTGAGCTCCCGCCAGAAGGGAACCCCTAGTGATATATCTCGAAGAGAAGAGAAGTGTGTAGACGTGCCAGCTGTGGAACCGAGCTGGGAACGTTGTGGTATCAAGTCCTGGTCGACGAGCAGAGTTTAATAAGCTACTCAGAGGCATTTTCGTGGGCTGTGTGTAGCGCCCTGACCAGACGCCGTCAGAGGAAAAGCGCCCTCGATCAGTTAATCTGTGGTAAGCACGATATACGCCAGTTCATAGTGATCACTTGTAGTTGGTCGTGTGCCCAGCGACGGTAGCAATGTTTATTTACAAGTTAGACATGTTTTAATAAGGCAGAAAGCCTGAAATAGGAGAGTGAAGAAGAGGGAGGAGCACGGAGCGACGTCCGCCCCCTCTGAGCGCTGGCGGACGACTGAGGGAGCCTGGCTCTTGACGGAGGAAGACCCTCCCAGCGAGTGAGGACCGCCGCCAGGCGAGGTGGAGTATGGACCCGCCCAAAACGGGGGAGTCCACTCTCACTGTATGTAGAGAACAGATAGAGGTTTGAGGCAAGCATATTGTGTGGTTATTTTTGTTTATGTGTTAAAGGGGAACATTTTATTGGAGTGTCGATGGGTTGCAGGTTTGTCTTTTGGGGAAGAAGTTGCTGAGAACTTCGAAGCCAGCAGATGAAATAGCTGATGAGACTCCAAGGTAGTGGAGCAGAGGACCTCGAGCTGTGAGGAGAAGCAGCAGTGAAGAGGAGTGTCACGTGCTTCTGTAGAGGTGGAGAAGCACCATAGTTGCTCGGGGAAACTTCATGGTGTAGCAGCCAAGAGAGCTGTGGAGGACCCTAGCAGAAGGGTGAAGTACCGTAGTTGCTCAAGGAAACTTCATGATAGCAGCCTGGAGGAGCTGCAGAGGATCCTGGTAGTGAAGCCCGGAAGAACCTAAGGATATTAGGGTAGTGAACTTCCAGAGGTGGAAGGGGAAGTTCTGGTGGATTACTTATAGGGAGTTGATAGTGTTTGGTTGTCATTAGCGTGCAAGACGCAGTGAGAGGTGAGTGACTGTTGGCATTCTTATGTCAAGGAGTTTTTTATACTGAAGTATCAATGAACATTTATACTGGTATATGTTATTGCATTCAAATGCTGATTTTCTATATATATATGTTATCTTGCTGATGGTGCAACAGTGTATGTAGGCTTGATCAACTTGAGGAGGTTGATAGTATCAGGTGGTGAACCAGGAGATAGGATACCACTTGATAAGCTGATAATAGAGTTCTGATGGTGTTGGAGTGCAACCTGATTGTGATATTATAGAGTATAGGATTCATTATTATTATATGTGTGTATGTATCGTGTATGTGCTTTGTCCAGTAAATGTGTCACAATTTGCTGGTGTTTGCCCTTGTCCTAGTGAGGCTTCCCAGGAGGTAGTAAAGAAGGAGAGAGAGAGAGAAAGAACCAAGAACCACTGCCGTGGACAGGGTAGGAGGTAATACTAGTAAGTCATAGGGGATTGAGGAGATCATATCTCATAAGGAGAGAGTGGGGAGTCACAGCGGCTCGAGTGGGTGTGTGCACGTGACAACGAGGCTAAGTGTTGGAGCCGCATCCCCTAAACGTGTGACGTTGAGCCCCTCTCCAAGAGCCAGAAGCGCCAAGGGTGATCTCCTAGTATAAGCACTCTGCCGAGTTGTGGGATGGGTTGTCCATAGAGAAGGATCAACGACGACAACACCAACCAACCCACAGTCTATAATAATAGATAACCGTGTGTAGTGATATCCGTGTGTAGTGATATCAGTGTGTAGTGATAACCGTGTGTAGTGATAACCGTGTGAAGTGATAACAGTTTGAAGGGCTAGTCGTGTTAAGTGATAACAGTGTGCAGTGATAACAGTGTGTAGTGATAACAGTGTGTAGTTATAACCGTATGTAGTGATAACCGTGTGTAGTGATAACCGTGTGAAGTGATAACAGTGTTAAGTGATAACAGTGTGTAGTGATAACAGTGTGTAGTGATAACAGTGTGCAGTGATAAGAGTGTGAAGTGATAACAGTGTGAATTGATCCCAGTGTATAGTGATAACCGTGTGAAGTGATAGCAGTGTGTAGTGATAACAGTATGTAGTATTCACAACCTCCCCTACCCTTCACCACCTTCCCTACCCTTAACTACCCTCCCTACCCTTCACAACCTTCCCTATTCTTCATCACCTTCCCTAACTTTCACCACTTTCTCTAACCTTCACAACCTTCCCTACCTCTCATCACCTTCCCTACCCTTCACCACCTTCCCTAACTTCACCCCCTTCCAATTCCTTCACCACCTTCCCTACCCTTCACAACCTTCCCTCCCCTTCACCACCTTCCCTACCCTTTACCACCTTCCCTACCCTTTCACCACCTCCCCTCTCTTTCACTACCTTCCCTACCCTTTACCACCACCTCTACTATTCACCTCCCCTACCCTTTACCAACTTCCCTACCTTTAACCACATTCCCTACCCTTCACCACCTTCCCTATCCCTTCACCACGTTCCCTACCCTTCACCACCACCCCTACCCTTCACAACCTTCCCTATCCTTCACCACCACCCCTAACCTTCACCACCTACCCTAACCTTCACCATCATCGCTTCCCTTCACCACCGTCCCTACCCTTCCCCTCCACCCATAACCTTTACAACCTTCCCTCCACTTCACCACCTTCCTTACCCTTGACAACCTTCCCTACCATTCACAACCTCCCCTACCCTTCACCTTCCCTACCCTTCAACACCTTCCCTACTCTTCAACCCCTTCCCTACACTGCACCACCTCCCCTACTCTTCACCACCTTCCCTACCCTTCACAAAATTCTCTACCCTTCACCACTACCCCGAACTTTCACCACGTTCCCTAACATTCACAACATTCCCTACCCTTCACCACCTTCCCTATCCTTCACCACCTTCCCTACCCTTCACCACCTTCCCTATCCTTCACCACCACCCTTAACCTCTACCCTACCCCTACCCTTAACCCCTTCCCTATCCTTCACCACCTTCCCTACCCTTCATAATCTTCCCTGCCTTTCACCCCCTTCCCTATCCTTCAACACCTTCCCTACCCTTCACCTCCTTCCTTACCCTTCACAACCTCACCTACCCTTCACCATCTTCCCTACCCTTAACCACCTTCCCTACCCTTCACCACCTTCCCTACCCCTCACCACCTTCCCTACCCTTCACCACCTTCCCTACCCCTCACCACCTTCCCTACCCTTCACCACCTTCCCTATCTTTTCACTACCACCCCTAACTTTCACCTTCTTTCCTACCCTTCACCATCTTCCCTACCCTTAACCACCTTCCCTACCTTCACTACCTACCCTACACTTCACCACCACCCCTACCCTACACCACCATCCCTAACCTTCACCACCTTCCCTACCATTTACCAACTCAACTCTTCACAATTTGCGTACAGCCCTTTATTTGTGCCACATGCACCCTTATGTTCCCAGTTGCTGAGTCTGAAACAACAAGAACAACAACTACCCTACCTTTAACCACCTCAACTGCACTATACCCATTAAGTTCATCTCATTAATAATGTGCAAATAAAACTTTCCCCCTAACTAATATTTATTATCTAAGATATTAAAAGTTATTGGGAGAGCCAGCGTCATTTAAGCGGCGGTACAAGTTTCCTGGACCTTGCCCCTGGAGGCCCCTGGACCTGGCCCCTGCAGGCCCCTCGACCTGGCTACTGGAGGCCCCTAGTCCTGGCTCCTGGAGGCCCCTGGACCTGGCCCCTGGAGGCCCCTCGACCTGGTTCCTGGAGGCCCCTGGACCTGGCCTCCTGGAGGCCCCTGGACCTGGCTCATGGATGCCCCTGGACCTTACCCCTGGAGGCCCCTCGACCTGGCTCCTTGATGCCCCTGGACCTGGGCTCATGGAAGCCCCTGGACCTGGCCCCTGGAGGCCTCTGAACCTTGTCCCAGGAGGCCCCGGGACCTTGCCCCTGAAGGCCTCGGGACCTGGCCCCTGGAGGCCACTGGACCTGGCCCCTGGAGGCCCCTCGACCTGGCTCCTGCAGGCCCCTGGACCTGGCCTCCTGGAGGCCCCTGGACCTGGCTCCTGGATGCCCCTGGACCTGGGCTCATGGAAGCCCCTGGAACTGGCCCCTGGAGGCCTCTGAACCTTGTCCCAGGAGGCCCCGGGACCTTGCCCCTGAAGGCCTCGGGTCCTGGCCCCTGGAGGCCCCTGGACCTGGCCCCTGGATGCCCCCTGGACCTGGCCGCTGAAGGTCTCGGGACCTAGCCTCTGGAGGCCCCTGGACCTGGTCCCGGAACCTATTCCCTGGAGGCCGCTAGATGCCCCTGGACCTGGCCCCTGGAGGCCCCTAGACCTAGCCTCTGGAGGCCACGGGACCTGGCCCCTGGAAGCTTCTGGACCTAGCACCTGAGGGCCTCGTGACCTAGCCAGGGGCATCCAGGGGTCTCCTGGATAGTGATAACCCCTGTAGCTTATCACTACACACGGTTAGTGTGTAGTGATAACAGTGTGTAGTGATAACCGTGTGTAGTGATAACTGTGTGTAGTGATAACCGTGAATTGTGATAATCTAGTGAAGTGATAACAGTGTGTAGTGATAACAGTGTGTAGTGATACAGTGTGTAGTGATAACAGTATTTAGTGATAACAGTGTGTAGTGATAACCGTGTAAAGTGGTAACAGTGTGTAGTGATAACAGTGTGTAGTGATAACAGTGTGTAGTGATATAGTGTGTAGTGATAACAGAATGTAGTGATAACAGTGTGTAGTGATAACCGTGTGAAGTGGTAACAGTGTGTAGTGATAACAGTGTGTAGTGATAAGCGTGTGAAGTGATAACAGTGTGTAGTGATAACAGTGTGTAGTGATAACAATGTGTAGTGATAACCGTGTGAAGTGATAACAGTGTGTAGTGATATAGTGTGTAGTGATAACAGAATGTAGTGATAACAGTGTGTAGTGATAACCGTGTGAAGTGGTAACAGTGTGTAGTGATAACAGTGTGTAGTGATAACTGTGTGAAGTGATAACAGTGTGTGATGATAACAGTGTGTAAAGTGATAACAGCGTGAAGTCATAAGAGTGTGCAGTGATAACCGTGTGAAGAGATAACCGTGTGAAGTCATAACAGTGTGTACTGATAACAGTGTGTAGTGATAACAGCGTGAAGTGATAACAGTGAGTAGTGATAACAGTGTGTAGTGATAACAATGTGTAGTGATAACCGTGTGAAGTGATAACAGTGTGTAGTGATACCCGTGTGAAGTGATAACAGTGTGTAGTGATAACAGTGTGTTGTGATAACAGTGTGAAGAGATAACCGTGTGAAGTGATAACAGTGTGTAGTGATAACAGTGTGTTGTGATATCAGTGTGAAGTGATAACAGTGAGTAGTGATAACCGTGTGTAGTGATAGCCGTGTGTAGTGATACCCGTGTGAAGTGATAACAGTGTGAAGAGATAACAGTGTGTAGTGATAAGCGTGTGAAGTGATAACAGTGTGTAGTGATAACCGTATGTAGTGATAACAGTGTGTAGTGATAACCGTGTGTAGTGATAACCGAGTGAAGTGATAACGGTTTGAAGGGTTATCCGCGTGAAATGATAACAGTGTGCAGTGATAACAATGTGTAGTGATAACAGTGTGTATTGATAAAAGTGTGTTGTGATAGTTGTGTGCAGTGATAGCCGTGTGAAGTGATAACAGTGTGAAGTGATAACAGTGTGTAGTAATAACAGTGTGTAGTGATAACCGTATGTAGTGATAACCGTGTGTAGTGATAACCGTGTGAAGTGATAACAGTGTTAAGTGATAACAGTGTGTAGTGATAACAGTGTGTAGTGATAACAGTGTGAAGTGATGACAGTGTGTAGTGATAACAGTGTGAAGTGATAACAGTGTGAATTGATAACAGTGTGTAGTGATAACCGTGTGTAGTCATAACAGTGTGTAGTGATAGCCGTGTGTAGTGATAGCCGTGTGAAGTGATATCAGTGTGAAGTGATAACAGTGTGTAGTGATAACCGTGAGAAGTGATAACAGTATATGGTGATAACAGTGTGTAGTGATAACAGTGTGTAGTCATAACAGTGTGTAGTGATAGCCGTGTGTAGTGATAGCCGTGTGAAGTGATATCAGTGTGAAGTGATGACAGTGTGTATTGATAACCGTGTGAAGTTATAACAGTATGTGGTGATTACAGTGTAAAGTGATAACAGTGTGAAGTCATAACAGTGTGTAGGGATAACCATGTGAAGTGATAACCGTGTGAAGTGATAACAGTGTGTAGTGATAAAGGTATGAAGTGATAACAGTGAGTAATGATAACAGTGTGTAGTGATAACAGTTTGTAGTGATAACAGTGTGTAGTAATAACAGTGTGTAGTGATAACAGTGTGTAGTGATAATTGTGTGTATTGATAAGAGTGTGTAGAGATAATAGTGTGTAGTTATAACAATGTGTAGAGTAACCGTTTGAAGTAATAACAGTGTTTTGTGATAACAGTGTATAGTGATAACCGTGTGAAATGATAACAGTGTGTAGTAATAAGAATGTGTAGTGATGACAGTGTGTAGTGATAACCGTGTGAAGTGATAACAGTGTGTATAGATAACCGTGTGTAGTGATGACCGTGTGAAGTGATAACAGTAAGTAGTGATAACAGTGTGTGGTGATAACAGTGTAAAGTGATAACAGCGTGAAGTCATAACAGTGTGCAGTAATAACCGTGTGAAGTGATAACCGTGTGAAGTGATAACAGTGTGTAGTGATAATTGTGTGCAGTGATAACAGTGTGAAGTGATAACAGTGAGTAGTGATAACAGTGTGTAGTGATAACAGTGTGTAATGATAACCGTGTGAAGTGATAACAGTGTGTATAGATAACCGTGTGTAGTGATATCCGTGTGTAGTGATATCAGTGTGTAGTGATAACCGTGTGTAGTGATAACAGTGTGTAGTGATAACAGTGTGTAGTGATAGATGTGTGCAGTGATAGCCGTGTGAAGTTATAACAGTGTGTATAGATAACCGTGTGTAGTGATAGGTGTGTGTATTGATAACCGTGTGTAGTGATAACTGTGTGTAGTGATAACCGTGAATTGTGATAATCGTGTGAAGTGATAATAGTGTGTAGTGATAACAGTGTGTAGTGATACAGTGTGTAGTGATAACAGTATTTAGTGATAACAGTGTGTAGTGATAACCGTGTAAAGTGGTAACAGTGTGTAGTGATAACAGTGTGTAGTGATAACAGTGTGTAGTGATATAGTGTGTAGTGATAACAGAATGTAGTGATAACAGTGTGTAGTGATAACCGTGTGAAGTGGTAACAGTGTGTAGTGATAACAGTGTGTAGTGATAAGCGTGTGAAGTGATAACAGTGTGTAGTGATAACAGTGTGTAGTGATAACAATGTGTAGTGATAACCGTGTGAAGTGATAACAGTGTGTAGTGATATAGTGTGTAGTGATAACAGAATGTAGTGATAACAGTGTGTAGTGATAACCGTGTGAAGTGGTAACAGTGTGTAGTGATAACAGTGTGTAGTGATAACTGTGTGAAGTGATAACAGTGTGTGATGATAACAGTGTGTAAAGTGATAACAGCGTGAAGTCATAAGAGTGTGCAGTGATAACCGTGTGAAGAGATAACCGTGTGAAGTGATAACAGTGTGTACTGATAACAGTGTGTAGTGATAACAGCGTGAAGTGATAACAGTGAGTAGTGATAACAGTGTGTAGTGATAACAATGTGTAGTGATAACCGTGTGAAGTGATAACAGTGTGTAGTGATACCCGTGTGAAGTGATAACAGTGTGTAGTGATAACAGTGTGTTGTGATAACAGTGTGAAGAGATAACCGTGTGAAGTGATAACAGTGTGTAGTGATAACAGTGTGTTGTGATATCAGTGTGAAGTGATAACAGTGAGTAGTGATAACCGTGTGTAGTGATAGCCGTGTGTAGTGATACCCGTGTGAAGTGATAACAGTGTGAAGAGATAACAGTGTGTAGTGATAAGCGTGTGAAGTGATAACAGTGTGTAGTGATAACCGTATGTAGTGATAACAGTGTGTAGTGATAACCGTATGTAGTGATAACCGAGTGAAGTGATAACGGTTTGAAGGGTTATCCGCGTGAAATGATAACAGTGTGCAGTGATAACAATGTGTAGTGATAACAGTGTGTATTGATAAAAGTGTGTTGTGATAGTTGTGTGCAGTGATAGCCGTGTGAAGTGATAACAGTGTGAAGTGATAACAGTGTGTAGTAATAACAGTGTGTAGTGATAACCGTATGTAGTGATAACCGTGTGTAGTGATAACCGTGTGAAGTGATAACAGTGTTAAGTGATAACAGTGTGTAGTGATAACAGTGTGTAGTGATAACAGTGTGAAGTGATGACAGTGTGTAGTGATAACAGTGTGAAGTGATAACAGTGTGAATTGATAACAGTGTGTAGTGATAACCGTGTGTAGTCATAACAGTGTGTAGTGATAGCCGTGTGTAGTGATAGCCGTGTGAAGTGATATCAGTGTGAAGTGATAACAGTGTGTAGTGATAACCGTGAGAAGTGATAACAGTATATGGTGATAACAGTGTGTAGTGATAACAGTGTGTAGTCATAACAGTGTGTAGTGATAGCCGTGTGTAGTGATAGCCGTGTGAAGTGATATCAGTGTGAAGTGATAACAGTGTGTATTGATAACCGTGTGAAGTTATAACAGTATGTGGTGATTACAGTGTAAAGTGATAACAGTGTGAAGTCATAACAGTGTGTAGGGATAACCATGTTAAGTGATAACCGTGTGAAAGGATAACAGTGTGTAGTGATAAAGGTATGAAGTGATAACAGTGAGTAATGATAACAGTGTGTAGTGATAACAGTTTGTAGTGATAACAGTGTGTAGTAATAACAGTGTGTAGTGATAACAGTGTGTAGTGATAATTGTGTGTATTGATAAGAGTGTGTAGAGATAATAGTGTGTAGTTATAACAATGTGTAGAGTAACCGTTTGAAGTAATAACAGTGTTTTGTGATAACAGTGTATAGTGATAACCGTGTGAAATGATAACAGTGTGTAGTAATAAGAATGTGTAGTGATGACAGTGTGTAGTGATAACCGTGTGAAGTGATAACAGTGTGTATAGATAACCGTGTGAAGTGATAACAGTGTGTAGTGATAATTGTGTGCAGTGATAACAGTGTGAAGTGATAACAGTGAGTAGTGATAACAGTGTGTAGTGATAACAGTGTGTAATGATAACCGTGTGAAGTGATAACAGTGTGTATAGATAACCGTGTGTAGTGATATCCGTGTGTAGTGATATCAGTGTGTAGTGATAACCGTGTGTAGTGATAACAGTGTGTAGTGATAACTGTGTGCAGTGATAACAGTGGGAAATGATAACAGTGAGTAGTGATAACAGTGTGTGGTGATAACAGTGTAAAGTGATAACAGCGTGAAGTCATAACATTGTGCAGTAATAACCGTGTGAAGTGATAACCGTGTGAAGTGATAACAGTGTGTAGTGATAATTGTGTGTAGTGATAACAATGTGAAGTGATAACAGTGAGTAGTGATAACAGTGTGTAGTGATAACAGTGTGTAATGATAACCGTGTGAAGTGATAACAGTGTGTATAGATAACCGTGTGTAGTGATATCCGTGTGTAGTGATATCAGTGTATAGTGATTACCGTGTGTAGTGATAACCGTGTGAAGTGATAACGGTTTGAAGGGCTAGTCGTGTTAAGTGATAACAGTGTGCAGTGATAAGAGTGTGTAGTGATAACAGTGTGTAGTTATAACCGTATGTAGTGATAACCGTGTGTAATGATAACCGTGTGAAGTGATAACAGTGTTAAGTGAAAACAGTGTGTAGTGATAACAGTGTGTAGTGATAACAGTGTGTAGTGATAACAGTGTGCAGTGATAACAGTGTGAAGTGATAACCGTGTGAAGTGATAAGAGTGTTAAGTGATAACAGTGTGTAGTGATAACAGTGTGTAGTGATAACAGTGTGAAGTGATAACAGTGTGCAGTGATAACCGTGTGAAGTGGTAACAGTGTGTAGTGATAAGAGTGTGTAGTGATAACTGTGTGAAGTGATAACAGTGTGTGATGATAACAGTGTAAAGTGATAACAGCGTGAAGTCATAACAGTGTGCAGTGATAACCGTGTGATGAGATAACCGTGTGAAGTGATAACAGTGTGTAGTGATAACAGTGTGTAGTGATAACAGTGTGAAGTGATAACAGTGAGTAGTGATAACAGTGTGTAGTGATAACAATGTGTAATGATAAGCGTGTGAAGTGATAACAGTGTGTAGTGATAACAGTGTGTAGTGATAACCGTGTGAAGTGATAACAGTGTGTAGTGATAACAGTGTGTAGTGATAACAGTGTGAAGTGATAACAGTGAGTAGTGATAACCGTGTGTAGTGATGGCCGTGTGTAGTGATAACCGTGTGAAGTGATAACAGTGTGAAAGTGATAACAGTGTGTATTGATAAGCGTGTGAAGTGATAACAGTGTGTAGTGATAACCGTGTGTAGTGATAACAGTGTGTAGTGATAGCAGTGTGTAGTGATAAACGTGTGAAGTGATAACAGTGTGTACAGATAACCGTGTGTAGTGATAACAGTGTCAAATGATAACAGTGTGTAGTAATAACAGTGTGTAGTGATAACAGTCTGTAGTGATAACCGTGTGAAGTGATAACAGTGTGTAGTGATAACTGTGTGCAGTGATAACAGTGTGAAGTGTTAACAGTGAGTAGTGATAACAGTGTGTGGTGATAACAGTGTAAAGTGATAACAGCGTGAAGTCATGACAGTGTGCAGTGATAACCGTGTGAAGTGATGACCGTGTGAAGTGATAACAGTGTGTAGTGATAAATGGGTATAGTGATAACAGTGTGTAGTGATAACAGTACGAAGTGATAACAGTGAGTAGTGATAACAGTGTGTAGTGATAACAGTGTGTAGTGATAACCGTATGAAGTGATAACAGTGTGTATAGATAACCGAGTGTAGCGATAGCTGTGTGTAGTGATAACCGTGTGAAGTGTTAACAGTGTGTAGTGATAACCGTGTGAAGTGATAACAGTGTGTAGCGATAACCGTATGTAGTAATAACAGTGTGTAGTGATAACCGTGTGAAGTGATAACGGTTTGAAGGGCTATCCGTGTGAAGTGATAACTGTGTGCAGTGATAACAGTGTGTAGTGATAACAGTGTGTATTGATAACAGTGTGTAGTGATAGATGTGTGCAGTGATAGCCGTGTGAAGTTATAACAGTGTGTATAGATAAACCGTGTGTAGTGATAGGTGTGTGTATTGATAACCGTGTGAAGTGATAACCGTGTGAAGTGATAACAGTGTGTAGTGATAACTGTGTGCAGTGATAACAGTGGGAAGTGATAACAGTGAGTAGTGATAACAGTGTGTGGTGATAACAGTGTAAAGTGATAACAGCGTGAAGTCATAACAGTGTGCAGTAATAACCGTGTGAAGTGATAACCGTGTGAAGTGATAACAGTGTGTAGTGATAATTGTGTGTAGTGATAACAATGTGAAATGATAACATTGAGTAGTGATAACAGTGTGTAGTGATAACAGTGTGTAATGATAACAGTGTGAAGTGATAACAGTGTGTATAGATAACCGTGTGTAGTGATATCCGTGTGTAGTGATATCAGTGTGTAGTGATAACCGTGTGTAGTGATAACCGTGTGTAGTGATAACCGTGTGAAGTGATAACGGTTTGAAGGGCTAGTCGTGTTAAGTGATAACAGTGTGCAGTGATAACAGTGTGTAGTTATAACCGTATGTAGTGATAACCGTGTGTAGTGATAACCGTGTGAAGTGATAACAGTGTTAAGTGATAACAGTGTGTAGTGATAACAGTGTGTAGTGATAACAGTGTGAAGTGATAACAGTGTGCAGTGATAAGAGTGTGAAGTGATAACATTGTGAATTGATACAGTGTGTAGTGATAACCGTGTGAAGTGATAACAGTGTCTAGTGATAACAGCATGTAGTATTCACAACCTCCCCTACCCTTCAATACCTTCCCTACCCTTCACTACGCTCCCTACCCTTCACAACCTTCCCTATCCTTCATCACCTTCCCTAACTTTCACCACTTTCTCTAACCTTCAAACCTTCCCTACCCCTCATCACCTTCCCTACCCTTCACCACCTTCCCTAACTTCACCCCTTCCTAATCCTTCACCACCTCCCTTCCCTTTACCACCTCCCCCCTACAATTCACCTCCTTACCCTTTAACCAACTTCCCTACCCTTAACCACATTTCCCTAACCCTTCACCACCTTCCCTATCCCTTCACCACCTTCCCTACCCTTCACCACCACCCCTACCTTTCACAACCTTCCCTATCCTTCACCACCACCCCTAACCTTCACCACCTACCCTAACCATCACCATCATCGCTTCCCTTCACCACCGTCCCTACCCTTCCCCTCCACCCCTAACCTTCACAACCTTCCCTCCACTTCGCCACCTTCCTTACCCTTGACAACCTTCCCTACCCTTCACAACCTCCCCCTACCCTTCACCTTCCCTACCCTTCACACCTTCCCTACTCTTCACCACCTTCCCTACCCTTCACCACCTTGCCTACCTCCACCACCTTCCCTATCCTTCGCCACCACCCTTAACCTTCACCATCTTCCCTACCCTTCACCTCTTCCCTATCCTTCACCACCTTCCCTACCCTTCATAATCTTCCCTACCCTTCACCCCCTTCCCTATCCTTCAACACCTTCTCTACCCTTCACATCCTTCCCTACCCTTCCCTACCCTTCACAACCTCACCTACCCTTCACCATCTTCCCTACCCTTAACCACCTTCCCTACCCTTTACCACCTTCCCTACCCCTCACCACCTTCCCTACCCTTCACCCACCTTCCCTACCCCTCACCACCTTCCCTACCCTTCACCACCTTCCCTATCCTTCACTACCCCCCTAACTTTCACCTTCTTCCCTACCCTTCACCATCTTCCCTACCCTTAACCACCTTCCATACCTTCACTACCTACCCTATTTTTCCCCACCACCCCTACCCTTCACCACCATCCCTAACCTTCACCACCTTCCCTACCATTTACCAACTCAACTCTTCACAATTTGTGTACGGCCCTTTATTCGTGCCACATGCACCCTTATGTTCCCAGTTGCTGAGTCTGAAACAACAAGAACAACAACAACAACAACTACCCTACCTTTAGCCACCTCAACTCCACTATACCTATTAAGTTCATCTCATTACTAATGTGCAAATAAAACTTTCCCCCTAACTAATATTTATTATCTAAGATATTAAAAGATATTGGGAGAGCCAGCGTCATTTTAGCGGCGGTACAAGTTTCCTGGACCTTGCCCCTGGAGGCCCCTGGACCTGGCCCCTGCATGGCCCCTCGACCTGGCTACCTGGAGGCCCCTGGTCCTTGGCTCCTGGAGACCCCCTGGACCTGGCCCCTGGAGGCCCCCGACCTGACTCCTGGAGGTCCCTGGACCTGGCTCCTGGATGCCCCTGGACCTCAGCCCCTGGAGGCCCCTCGACCTAGCTCCTGGATGCCCCTGGACCTGGGCTCATGGAAGCCCCTGGACCTGGCCCCTGGAGGCCTCTGAACCTTGTCTCTGGAGGCCCCGGGGACCTTGCCCCTGTAGGCCTCGGGACCTGGCCCCTGTGAGGCCCTGGACCAGGCCGCTGGATGCCCCCTGGACCTGGCCGCTGAAGGTCTCGGGACCTAGCCCCTGGAGGCCCCTGGACCTGGTCCCGGAACCTATTCCCTGGAGGCCGCTAGAGGCCCCTGGACCTGGCCCCTGGAGGCCACGGGACCTGGCCCCTGGATGCTTCTGGAACCTGGCACCTGAGGGCCTCTTGACCTAGCCTGGGGCATCCAGGGGGTCCCCTGGATAGTGATAACCCCTGTAGCTTATCACTACACACTAACCGTGTGTAGTGATAACAGTGTGTAGTGATAACAGTGAATAGTGATAATCGTGTGAAGTGATAACAGTGTGTAGTGATAACAGTGTGTAGTGATACAGTGTGTAGTGATAACAGTATGTAGTGATAACAGTGTGTAGTGATAACTGTGTGAAGTGGTAACAGTGTGTAGTGATAACAGTGTGTAGTGATAACAGTGTGTAGTGATACAGTGTGTAGTGATAACAGTATGTAGTGATAACAGTGTGTAGTGATAACCGTGTGATGTGGTAACAGTGTGTAGTGATAACAGTGTGTAGTGATAACTGTGTGAAGTGATAACAGTGTGTGATGATAACAGTGTAAAGTGATAACAGCGTGAAGTCATAACAGTGTGCAGTGATAACCGTGCGAAGAGATAACCGTGTAAGTGATAACAGTGTATAGTGATAACAGTGTGTAGTGATAAACAGTGTGAAGTGATAACAGTGAGTAGTGATAACAGTGTGTAGTGATAAACAATGTGTAGTGATAACCGTGTGAAGTGATAACAGTGTGTAGTTATAACAGTGTGAAGTGATAACCGTGTGAAGTGATAACAGTGTGTAGTGATAAATGTGTGTAGTGATAACAGTGTGAAGTGATAACAGTGAGTAGTGATAACATAGTGTGTAGTGATAACAGTGTGTAGGTGATAACCGTATGAAGTGATAACATTGTGTATAGATAACCGGGTTTAGCGATAGCCGTGGTGTATAGATAACCGGGTTTAGCGATACGCCGTTGTGTAGTGATAACCTGTGAAGTGTCAACAGTGTGCAGTTGATAACCGTGTGAAGTGAATAAGTGTGTAGCGATAACCGTTATGTTAGTGATAACAGTGTGTAGTGATAACCGTGTGTAGTGATAACCGTGTGGAAGTGATAAACGGTTTGAAGGGTATCCGTGTGAAGTGATACCAGTGTGCAGTGATAACAGTGTGTAGTGATAACAGTGTGTATTGATAACAGTGTGTAATGATAGATGTGTGCAGTGATAGCCGTGTGAATTGATAACAAGTGTGAAAGTGATAACAGAATGTAGTGATAACAGTGTGTAGTGATAACCGTGTGAAGTTATAACAGTGTGTATAGATAACCGTGTGTAGTGATTAGGTGTGTGTATTGATAACCGTGTGAAGTGATAAACCGTTTGAAGTGATAACAGTGTGTAGTGATAACTGTGTGCAGTGATAACAGTGGGAAGTGATAACATTAAGTAGTGATAACAGTGTGTGGTGGATAACAGTGTAAAGTGATAACAGCGTGAAGTCATAACAGTGTGCAGTAATAACCGTGTGAAATGATAACCGTGTGAAGTGATAACAGTGTGTAGTGATAATTGTGTGTAGTGATAACAATGTGAAGTGATAACAGTGAGTAGTGATAACAGTGTGTAGTGATAACAGTGTGTAATGATAACCGTGTGAAGTGATAACAGTGTGTATAGATAACCGTGTGTAGTGATATCCGTGTGTAGTGATATCAGTGTGTAGTGATAACCGTGTGTAGTGATAACCGTGTGAAGTGATAACAGTTTGAAGGGCTAGTCGTGTTAAGTGATAACAGTGTGCAGTGATAACAGTGTGTAGTGATAACAGTGTGTAGTTATAACCGTATGTAGTGATAACCGTGTGTAGTGATAACGTGTGAAGTGATAACAGTGTTAAGTGATAACAGTGTGTAGTGATAACAGTGTGTAGTGATACAGTGTGAAGTGATAACAGTGTGCAGTGATAAGAGTGTGAAGTGATAACAGTGTGAATTGATCCCAGTGTATAGTGATAACCGTGTGAAGTGATAGCAGTGTGTAGTGATAACAGTATGTAGTATTCACAACCTCCCCTACCCTTCACCACCTTTCCTACCCCTTCACTACCCTCCCTACCCTTCACAACCTTCCCTATTCTTCATCACCTTTCCCTAACTTTCACCACTTCTCTAACCTTCACAACCTTCCCTACTCTCATCACCTTCCCTACCCTTCACCACCTTCCCTAACTTCACCCACCTTCCAATCCTTCACCACCTTCCCTACCCTTCACAACCTTCCCTCCCCTTCACCACCTTCCCCTACCCTTTACCACCTTCCCTACCCTTTCACCACCTCCCCTCTCTTTCACTACCTTCCCTACCCTTTACCACCACCTCTACTATTCACCTTCCCCTACCCTTTACCAACTTCCCTACCTTTAACCACATTCCCTACCCTTCACCACCTTCCCTATCCCTTCCACCACGTTCCCTACCCTTCACCACCACCCCTACCCTTCACAGACCTTCCCTATCCTTCACCACCACCCCTAACCTTCACCACCTACCCTAACCTTCTCCATCATCGCTTCCCTTCACCACCGTCCCTACCCTTCCCCTCCACCCATAACCTTTACAACCTTCCCTCCACTTCACCACCTTCCTTACCCTTGACAACCTTCCCTACCCTTCACAACCTCCCCTACCCTTCACCTTTCCTACCCTTCAACACCTTCCCTACTCTTCAACCCCTTCCCTACCCTGCACCACCTCCCCTACTCTTCACCACCTACCCTACCCTTCACAAAATTCTCTACCCTTCACCACTACCCCTAACTTTCACCACGTTCCCTAACCTTCACAACATTCCCTACCCTTCACCACCTTCCCTATCCTTCACCACCTTCCCTACCCTTCACCACCTTCCCTATCCTTCACCACCACCCTTAACCTCTACCCTACCCCTACCCTTCACCCCTTCCCTATCCTTCACCACCTTCCCTACCCTTCATAATCTTCCCTGCCTTTCACCCCCTTCCCTATCCTTCAACACCTTCCCTACCCTTCACCACCTTCCCTACCCTTCACCTCCTTCCCTACCCTTCACAACCTCCCCTACCCTTCACCATCTTCCCTACCCTTAACCACCTTCCCTACCCTTCACCACCTTCCCTACCCCTCACCACCTTCCCTACCCTTCACCACCTTCCCTACCCCTCACCACCTTCCCTACCCTTCACCACCTTCCCTACCCCTCACCACCTTCCCTACCCTTCACCATCTTCCCTACCCTTAACCACCTTCCCTACCTTCACTACCTACCCTACACTTAACCACCACCCCTACCCTACACCACCATCCCTAACCTTCACCACCTTCCCTACCATTTACCAACTCAACTCTTCACAATTTGCGTACAGCCCTTTATTCGTGCCACATGCACCCTTATGTTCCCAGTTGCTGAGTCTGAAACAACAAGAACAACAAGAACAACAACTACCCTACCTTTAACCACCTCAACTGCACTATACCCATTAAGTTCATCTCATTAATAATATGCAAATAAAACTTTCCCCCTAACTAATATTTATTATCTAAGATATTAAAAGTTATTGGGAGAACCAGCGTCATTTTAGCGGCGGTACAAGTTTCCTGGACCTTGCCCCTGGAGGCCCCTGGACCTGGCCCCTGCAGGCCCCTCGACCTGGCTACTGGAGGCCCCTAGTCCTGGCTCCTGGAGGCCCCTGGACCTGGCCCCTGGAGGCCCCTCGACCTGGCTCCTGGAGGCCCCTCGACCTGGCCTCCTGGAGGCCCCTGGACCTGGCTCCTGGATGCCCCTGGACCTTACCCCTGGAGGCCCCTCGACCTGGCTCCTTGATGCCCCTGGACCTGGGCTCATGGAAGCCCCTGGACCTGGCCCCTGGAGGCCTCTGAACCTTGCCCCAGGAGGCCCCGGGACCTTGCCCCTGAAGGCCTCGGGACCTGGCCCCTGGAGGCCCCTGGACCTGGCCCCTGGAGGCCCCTCGACCTGGCTCCTGGAGGCCCCTGGACCTGGCCTCCTGGAGGCCCCTGGACCTGGCTCCTGGATGCCCCTGGACCTGGGCTCATGGAAGCCCCTGGACCTGGCCCCTGGAGGCCCCTGAACCTTGTCCCTGGAGGCCCCGGGACCTTGCCCCTGAAGGCCTCGGGACCTGG